>NW_020523642.1:0-43005 GCF_003368295.1 Carassius auratus
ATTAGTAAATTCAGGTAGTTATAAAATTTAGTAGTGGTCAGTTAACTATTTATGTGAGCTCATCTAAAGTGAGGACTAGTTATGCCTTGTAAAGCATTTATAAAGGATATTTAAAGGCTCAGTTATCTTCTAGACAAAAAACGGAAACAAACACAACGCACGTCCTGATTTTGCCAAGTTCGATGTGTTCCTAGGTCAACATATTTTGATGACCCTGGACGAAACATTTTACTCCAAAAATATATTCTTAACCATATCCCTACACCTAAACCTAACCTTAACCATGAGTAATCCCTAAAATCAGAGGAAATGATAGATGAATGACACTGATGTACAAGCACCAAACACTGATTTTAAGCGTAAACTTCACAAAATCTATAAATGGTTCTTCAAATCTGACTGGTTAATCACAATGTTGTTCTAGGGTCAACAACGATGTTGTCCCAGGAACATGTCTCACTTGGTAAAATCAGGTTCTGCAAACACAACACAGTGATACAGAACATAGAAATATTAAAAGCCTTTAAATCTCATTGTAAAGCTTAACAAAGCATAAATAGTCCTCACTTTAGATGAGCTCACAAAAATAGTTAACAACAACTACATATGTTGTAGAACTACCTGAATTAACCCTGAATTACAGAAAAATACATTAATAAACCATTTATTAACACTATAAGTAACTATTACTATATGTCTGAATAAAAAAGATGTATGAATACACATTTAAATAGTTTATAATCATTTACTTACAATTTCTAAGTGATCTTATGAACCATGGACAACTCCTTAATAACTGGTGTATAAATAATGCTATACTTAATTTAGAAATGATAAATTGATCATTAATAAAGTATGAAAAAACAATTATTAAATACATTATAGATATGCTTTTAAACCAGGTATAAAGCATTTATATCTGTACTTATAAACTGCTTATAAATGTAATTAATGCTTTATAAATGATGAATTAACTGTTACCTAATGCTAAACTATTGATTAATAGCATGCAGTTATTATAAAGTGTTACCGAAAAAACAAATTTTTTTAAAATTAAATCATACAAACCTATTCTAGTTAACCCCCTTATAATCACTATACAACACATAACTGAATCATTTTGGCTAGAGTTAATTTATTATCATAATAATATTATATGTAACATTCATGTGATAAAATTTGTTATTAATAATTGTATATATTTGTGAGATATTTGTAAAGTAAGACAGAAATACACTGTTACAGGACAAAAGACTTCATTAAACATAATTTTCTCAGAACAGACTGTGACTAAAGGGAGTGAGTTGAGAAACCCACTGGGTGTGTGTTTCTGGATGTGTAATGAAGAAACTGCAGACGTGGTCTGACAAAAACCTGGTGTTTGCTGGTAAAATCATTTTCTGTTTCTGTTTTTTAAATAATTTTTAAATAGGTACATTTTTAAATAATTTTTAAAGTTTTAAACTTATTTTTCTTCATGATTATTTTACTTTCTTTTATGTAAAGCACTTTGAATTACCATTGTGTACAAAATGTGCTATATAAACTTGCCTTGCTTTAAAAGAAAAAAGCTCAAATTGCAAATTTGTTGTTGGAAATTAAAATGAATATTACGCACTAAAACTGAAAAGAATTAAAAATACTCAATGACTGTACATATGCTTTGTGCCATAGAATTGTGTAAGAAAAAATATGAATTGAACATTGATGCTGTGGAATCCTTTTGGATTGATGTATGTCATTTACATTTACAGTTTGAGTAGTGATGCGTACATGGGTGCCATGGATGGTTCAAACAACTTCAGGGAAACCCGCAATCCTCATAAAATCTGCTTGCTTTTGCCGTAGTTTGAAGGTCAGTTGGGAAGTCAATGAACTGCCTTACTATGTCTGGTGTGGTTAGTGCAGCAACAGTGGTATTTAACACCCTGCTAACTGTGGACTGTGATGGTCCTAAGTCATCACTGGTGCATTGCTGCATTTTTCCAGTCGCCAAGAAACGCAGTCATTATAACTTTAATTTCTGCAGTTAGAGCATTGTTTCTTACAGTGGAAGAAGTTATTGAATTTCTGACTAGGTCCGTACCAAAAAAAAGACCCTGATGAGCAAGCCTGTATCGTTTGATCAACTCTTTGTCATCATATAATTCCAACACATTCTTTCGTTGTTGGAAACTGTGCGTCCTCCTCCTCTCTGCTGCCATCTTGTTACTCCTAACTGGTTAGGAGACCTATCCAGCTCTCTTAAATAATTTAGGAGCTGAGACCTAGTCTTGACACTTAAAAAACTTTATGAATCGCACTTAGTCTCAAGAATAAGAATAAGAGTAAAATGACGTCATTCTAAGAATTTTGACACACTTAAGACAAAAAATTTATTCTGAGCGTCTTTATACATATGGCCCCAGATGACCAGTTCCCGCCTCACTTAGGTTAGTGCACCAGTCTAAGACTGATAATTTGGCAATGTGTTCCAACAAGCTGTTCAACAATTTCATTTTTCACACACTGGAGGGAGCTGGTCAACTGATTTATCTGAAAGATTGGTGGTTTAGTGAGCTATTAGAGCCTCGGATCATCAACACAAAGAAGACTCTATTGTAAAGAGATTAATGAAATGTAACAAATTTAATATAACCTATTCATACCATAATATGTTAACAGGCCTGATCCAGTGTTAACAGTCAATGGCCATCAACATAAACTGTACTTCATCTAAGGATGAAGTGAATTCCTTACAGTTTGCATTCATTTGAAGTCTCCAAACCTGGGTATGAATGGAATCGGATAGATCTTTGTGGCCTTTCTTTGTTTCGGCCACTGCTGTTGCATCGAGAAATCTGGAGGAATTTTTTAGTGCAGTCATTCCCTAAAATTTAGGATTGGATGTGATGGTGAGGGCCAACCCATAGTCCAATGAGAAGTCCCCTTTAAGGTGGTTGAGGTAGCAGAATATCTCCCTTCTTGTAATGTTAGAGATGTCTGGCAGTTGTCTTTGAATCTGATGGTCCTGAAATTTTCTTTTTATCTTCCTCCGCCAGGATCCAATCATAGTGGGGCTCATCTCCCTCCACACTGACAGACAGACAGGGGCCCTGCCATAAATTGGTCCTTGGAATGAGAATTTGTCTGTTGTTCACTACAAGTATAAGTATACGTAATTACAATTCATAATTGATATGAGTTTCATAGAAAATACAAAATACACGAGAATGCTTGCAATATAGTGAACTCTATACAGGAAAAATGTCCATTTAGATTACAGGTTCAGTTAGGTGGAGTTGGGAGTTTGATTTGCGAGCAGCGATGCAATAGAAGAGATGCTGAAGAATGAGAATTTAAATGGACCGGTGTGAGTCAAAGCTAGATTGGTACACATCAGGAACAGCTGACTACCAGCTGATGCAAGCTTGGCTGACGTGGTTTGACTACACTCACAACTACATTCAAATGGCAAACAATCAGCTATTGTTGAGTGTTAACTTGAATCCCTTTGAACATGATTCAGGATATTTGTTTCAGTATGTTTTAGAGACTTTCATAGTCAGGACATTTAGCTGAAGTAATTTGTCTGTAACATAGGACAAAAAAATGTGAATAAACACATTCAAAGCTCTGATTATCTTTACATTATTCTTTAGTTCATCTTTTATGTTCAACTCCTTTCGTCGCTATGGCATGTTCACAAACTAACACCTTAATTCCTTCCTGCACAGAATCGACTGCATTGAAGTCGAGCAGTTCTGTCCCACAGCCCCCAAATGTCAACGTAGACTCCTCTGGAACTGATTCTATGGGAAGGTTTGTCCTTTTGCCATCTGGCTGACAGGTCTGCAACAATTTCAAGGAAAGTAAATGCACAAGACAGCATTGTCATATTTCATTCATCTGTAATTACTGCGGCAGCACTCCTGTCTACACCCTATGTCCAGTTATGAAATCTGTTCATAAAAATCCTAATAATGATTTGCAGACCCCTGTGGATATTTCTAGTTTATTGATTGGAATGATCTCAACACCCTGATGTTAATTTTACTATCTATTGTCTAGTCTGAAACATGGTTTTAAACCTGGGATAGAAATCCTGCCCTCCAAAGCATCATCTGGGATCATCTTCAATCCGCTCTCGCAGAGCCTGACATGATAGACAATCTGATTAAAGAAGAAGTTATATCATAGGCGTCAAGATTGGTCTTTTCAAGAAATGTTCCATCTCTTATACAACCTGCCCTTTCCAGACTTTTCCTTTCTTTCCATCACTGCACTTATCTCCAAGCTGTTTCCAGGCTACTTAGGCAGAATCCGATCTTTTCGTAAAATGATCCAACCCACACCCTACCCTGAAATAAACAATTGTCAGCCCTCCCTCCTCAAATCAGTTATTAATCAATCTGGCATCGCAGCAGCCCACTTTTCCTGTCACTATTTTAACATAGGCAAAACAACCACAGCTGCCGAAAAAGGCCTCTATTTAGGCCAATATATAGGGTTAGCAGAGGGTCAGAATATGAACAGAGCACCCAAACTTTCCGCTGTTCTGTGGCCACGGACTTGAGAGTCTTGTCGGTTTCTCCAACAGGTGACTTGCAGGACTCTGTACATTATAGTAGCCTACTAGGTTACTTTTAATCATTTAACCACCGCAGTGTCTTGTCTCCATTGGCAATGCACATGATTTGTGTGGATTGCAAGTGATGCCACAGGTAGGAAAGGGAAAGAAAAAAGGAAAGGATGTGACTTGTGGCCAATTATGGTGACCCAAACTTTGAATTTGTGCTCTGCATTTCACCCATCCAAGTGCACACAAATACACACAGCAGTGAGAATTGAACAAACACATAAATACACACTGTGAAAACACACCATTGGGCAGCCATTCTTTTTCTCCAGCTCCGGGGAGCAGTTGGGAGTTTGGTGCCTTGCTCAAGGGTCTCATCTCAATCATTGTATTGAGGGTGGAAGAGAGTGCTTGTCATTCACTCCCCCCACCTATGTACTAAGACTCAAACCTGCGACCTTTGGTTACAAGTCTGTCTCTCTAACCATTAGGTCACGACTGCCCTCTTACCATTAGGCCACGGCTTTGTATCCGAGGGTGCAGGGAGAGATTGCAAGTGACATTGATATTTTGAATCTTTTTATTCTTGTCTTCACCAACTGGCTACTGTTGTAAAATGTTGAGAGATTCAATTCAAATAAATAAATAAATAGTGACGTCAAGTCTCTGTTGGTTCTTCCGGTCTAGCGTCCAAGCACCTCCAAGCTAGCTTTGTACTCCACCATTTTTGAGGGAACTTTTTTCAAAACTGATTCCTGGCTGCTATCCCATGTTTGTTTGCTTCTTTAGGGTAGTGCTCATCATTTTCCAGTTTTCCATCATCCTTCCACCATCCCAAACTCTTCACTCTCAACTGTACCTATCACAGGCCTAGGATATGTGGGAGCACGCTGGTCTCGTGCAAAATTCTGTGATTAGACCCCTCCCTTCGGGCAGATCGACCAAGTATGCATATTCTTTTTCAGATTTTTTGTATGTGTGAAGTTGTGAAATACCAGTTAAGAAAGATTACATTCCAGAACCATGATATTTAATACACTTGGAAAATAGCATTTCTGTGGAACTCAAGTGCACACTGACTGTACATGCAATTTCAAAAACATGTAACAACATGTAATACAGAAACTTTATTCCACAAAAATAAGCACAAGTCTTCCTTCAGTTTCACTCTTCATTCCAGTAATACATTTCTCTCTATTTAAAAGACATTTTCCTTATTTATCAGTTTTGGAAAACTGAGATGAATATGACCAAAGTCTAAGAAGGGGAAAAAATTTAAAAGTATTGCCCCTTACGAATAGAACATTACAGACCTTGACTTTGTATGATTAACCCTGACTGTAAAACAAAGTAGCAGAATTATATAGCTCATTTTCAAAGTTTACTTCAAGGTTTAAATATCTTAAGCTGTATTCACACGGGACTAGTATTACTTGGTGGTCTCCAGTCATTTGTAATAATTGTGGAGGTTATCCTGTGCGAATCGGCATCTCTGTGATTTGGCCAGCATTTGGCAGGTCGTATAACATTTTTTAAAGGTTTTTGTTTCCTGTGCGCCTTTTTGTCCATCTTTGCAAAGAATGGAGCTGCATTAGAGTGTTTTGATAGTATTTTGAGTGTTGTCATATAGCTTCGACTACACAATTTGCAGAAAGAGAAAGTTTAAAAGGTTTTGAGGAAAATGTGTTTCAAATAAATCAAGCATAAACTTGAGATATTATTTTAACCTAGTGAAATGTAAATGACACAGGGCACAAGAATATACTAGTCTCTTTTTTTAAATCCATCTAAATAGACCATAGGACGGGACTCTCAAAGGCTTGACATCCGGGTATCCGGGAGATAAGTCAGTAAATTTGATTAAAATCACAGTCTTCGCGAGGGTGGGGGGTAAGTTCCCCAGATATCCCGCGTGAATAAGGCTTTATTTTATGTTTTTAAAAAGTCATTCAGTTAGTTTTGTTTGATGCAACCTCTGCTCCCACCTGACAATCAATCCCCTTTCAAATAACAATGCAAAGTCATAAAGACAAGATAAAGGTTTCTTGTTTTTTATTATCAAGTTGTATAATATTTCATAGAAAAGCATAATCATATTACTGTCCGATATTCTTAGAATTTATAGAATATTTCAGCTCTGCCTATTAAAGCGCTTGATTGCAGGGTGTTTAAGAAGTTTAGTATGTTATTTATTTATTTGGATATTCATGCTAAAACAAATGAGTACAGAAGGGAGGGTTGTGGGCTGATTTTGAGCATTAAATTCATGTCTTAAAATAGGCCCCTCTCCCGCCTGGTGTTTTCTTTTATTTTAACAGAAAACGACTAACTGACCCTTGGGAACCAACATCTATTATTGCAACCGTACTTTTATCTGCTTGTTATATGTTTGATGTCATTGAGAAGTAGTTGGTGAGTGTAGAGTTGGGTTTATGTGCTCAAAAATATCTATGAAAATATGAATATAAAAAACTGTCATTTCTCTTTTCCGGTTGGAGGAACAGCTGAATAACAGCAAATAATTAAACACACCGTGAAAACACACCCAGAGCAGTGGGCAGCCATTTTTTGTTGCAGCACCCAGGGAACAGTTGGGGTTTGGTGCCATGCTCAAGGGTTTCACCCCAATCATGGTATTGAGGGTGGAAGAGAGTGCTGTCATTCACCTTCCCCACCTACGTACCAAGACTCAAACTTGCGACCTTTGGTTACAAGTCTGTCTCTCTAACCATTAGGCCATGACTTCGAAGCCGAGAGTGCAGGGGCAGATTGCAAGTGACATTTTGATTTTTTATCTTTTTATTCTTGTCTTTATCAACTGACTACTGTTGTAAAATGTTGAAAGATTCAATTTAAATAAAAATAAAAAATAGTGACATCAAGTGCTTGTCTCTATTGGTTCTTCTGGTCAAGCGTCCAAGCATCTCCCTGCAAAGGCCACACAGCTAACCTAGTACTCCATCATTTTTGAGGGAACTAATATCAAAACTGATTCCTGGCTTCTGTACCATGTTTGTTTTCTCCTTTAGGGAAGTGCTTGTCATTTTCCAGTTTTCCATCATACCTCCACCACCCCAACTCCTCACTCTCAACTGTACCTGTCTTATGCCTGTGGAAAGGGGGAGCATACTGGGCTCGGGCACAAGTCTTTATAGCCCTCCCCTCGGGCAGATAGACCAAATATGCATAATCTTTTTCAGATTTTTTTGTATGTGTGAAGATTGTGAAATACCAGTTAAGAGAGATTACATCCCAGAACCATGACATTTAATGCAATTGGAAAATAGCTCCGACTATGGTGGTCGCTAGTATTCCTGGAGTCCACTGAAATCACAATACAAAAATACAAAATTCAATAAATCAATACATCAATAAAATCTATAAAAACTATACAATATATTATCTACCATGACACACATTTGAAAGAAGTACAAATTATGCAGTTATCCAAAAAGCAACATCTAATCAACATGCAAATCAAACAATTTAAAACAAAACATGCAAAAATAAATATAAGTAATACTTTCACACCTGTAATCTCTGTTTTATTATTTTCTTAAAAGAAAATGTACTTTTGAGTTCCCTAACGCTGGATGGAAGTGAGTTCCACTCTACAGCCCCTCTGTATACAATAGTTTTCTTCATAAAATTACATCTTGGACTAGGAGTAATCATTATCTTGTTGCTGACTGAGCGTGTCACATGCTCATGACCATATCCACTAAACAATATTTTTTCTTTTATAAAGTTATATGCTTCATTAGCCATGACCTTGTGCATGAGCAACAAAAGATTATATTTTACTTTTGCCTCTACTGTTAACCAAGATAATGTAATATGCATCTCACGCACACTAGTGCGAAAAGAACAGTGCAGAACTACTCTGGCCGCTCTATTCTGGGCAATTTGAAGTTTTCTTAGATGTTTTTGGGCCGCACTACTCCAAACTACTGGACAGCAATATAACTAAGACAGAACAAGACTTTGGACAATATTTTTCAATGTAGCAGTTGGATAATATACAGAGCATTTTCTGGACATAGCGATACCCCTGCCCATCTTACTGACAATGTATTCAATCTGGTCTGACCAAGATAATAAATTATCTAGTCTAACACCCAGCAGTTTAAATCTAATAACCTGCTCGACCACATTGCTCTCTATATGCAAATTAAGTGGGGTGATACTTGGTAACATGTATCTATTGCAAAATATCATACATTTAGTTTTGGCAATATTCAGTACCAATTTATTCTTTTTCACCCAGTCTACTACTGTGTTTAACTCATGCTGGAGATTCTCATTGAGTTCAGGTAATGTTGATGCTGCAGTGAACAAAGTAGCATCATCAGCATACATAACACCACTAGCCTTTCTAAAAACATGTGGAAAATCATTTATAAATATTGAGAATAAAAGTGGACCCAGGCAGCTTCCTTGTGCTATGCCGCATGATGTTGTTAAGCAGTTGGAAAGACTACCATTGAAATAAACCTGTTGCGTCCTATTGGAAAGATAACTGTGCACCCAAGTTAGTGCTGAGTGTGAAAAACCATATGCTTTGAGTTTGGCTATGAGAAGACTATGGTCTATTACATCAAAAGCTGCTGTAAAATCCAAAAACACAGCTCCTACTAGTTTCCCTTCATCCAATCATGTTAGCTACTCCTCTGTCATTTGTGCTAGGGCAGTGTTTATGGAAAAGTCTTGTCTATATGCATGTTGGAACTTTGTCATCAATTTATTTGTACTGAAATAATCCATTATTTGATTAAAGATAATCTTCTCCAAAATTTTGCTTAACACTGGGAGTAAACTGATTGGTCTATTTGATCCAGTAAAGCCCACTTTTGCATCTTTAAGAAGGGGTATTATCTTTGACTGTTTCCAAAGCTCAGGAAAAGTACCACTCAAAACGGACCTATTAAAAATGTGACTTATAGGTTTTGAAAGCTGAGTCGCAGCTACTTTAAGTATTCTTCCTTCCAAATTATCTATACCTGCAGATGTATCAATAGATAGACCCTGTAGCAGCTTCTCTACGTCATCCTGAGTTACAGTATTCCCAGCCAACATTCTATCATGGGGCCCATGTGGGCCCCATATGGGCTGAAAATATGGGGCCTACATGGGTTTGTCCATGGGTTCCATGTGGGCCCTATCTGAATTAACCCATATGAATCCCATATGGGGCCTGACTGGGGCTAATGTGGGGCCCAAATGGGCAAAGCGTATAAGACCCATATTGGTCCCACTTATGACCCATCCAACAAAATAAACGTGGGACCTGACTGGGGCTAATGTGGGGCCCAACTGGGCAACACATATAAGACCCATATTTTCCCACATATGACTGGATTGCCAACACAACAACTGTGGGGCCAATGTGAGCACCATATGACTTTAAACATGGGGCTTATATGGGTTTGTCCATGGGTTCCATGTGGGCCCTGTATGATTTAGCCCATATAAATGTCATATAGAACCTAAGTGGGGCCCAACTGGGCAACATTCATAACCATACATCTGTTTGACTACTCCACTGGTCATTCATCTACAAAAAATAAAAATAAAAAAGTATATGAAAGGTGCAATTTAAAAGTTCAGTACATCAAGTACTTTATTATAATTCATACATTTTCAATAAAAGTTTTTGTAAAGTGTTAAACACCAACATTAGCTGTTTATTTTAAAACAGGGTGATACTATCCCAACAGCTGGTTTTACATAACCAAACTTATGTAACATTTAAAAATATATAAAAAACAAACAAACAAATAGTCAAGATATGAAAACAGTGGGGGCAAAAACCTGGGAATTTTCTGTCTGTTTACCCAAACTTCTGATGCTTCCAAACAGTAATAAGATTTAAAAAAGAGATCTGAATTTCTGAAAATTCATGAATAGTTTTTATATGGAGAGACAGAAATATCTTAATTTCATTAATAACATTAATAACACTTGTGTTTCAGAGATTAAAGAAAGTCTTACTGGGTTTAAAGCAGCGGTGTCAAACCCCCAGAGGGCCACAGCCCTGCGTATTTTAGTTCCAATCCTGTTCCAACACAGATTACATCTAGATTTCAAATAATCCTGAAGGGTTTGTTTAGCTGGATCAGGTACTTTTAATTAGGGTTGGAACCAAGTTCTGCCCTCCAGAATCAGAGTTTGACACCACTAGTTTAAAATCAATATAAGAGAGAGAAAAGATTTATATATTTTAGGTGAACAATCCCTTTTCAACATTTAAAAACTTCAACGACAACATAAAACACAAAAACCGTTCAACTTACAATACAGTATTAAAATACTTGGTCTTAACAATTTGTATGGACACACAAAACTAATCACAGTCCTGAAGACTGCTGTGACCTGATTGCTCTCTTTCCGCCCCTGTCTCTAGCCCCCGTGAGAGTGCCTTTTCTATGTCTTTCTGGTTCACAGTCTTGGTCATTGTGTTCTTCTTCAGTCCACCTATAAAAACAAAAGTTTACACATTTAATCATATGAAATGTCCAGCTTCATACTTGGTATACATTTTATTTTATAGTGTCCTTGTCACAGTGTAGGTGTACATATAAATACTTAGTAATGTTAATTAACAACATTTTACTTACTACAGGATTAAAATGTAAGTTATCCCCAAAATGAAAATTGTAATTAACTCACTCTCATGTTGTCCCAAACCTATAAAACTTGTTCGTCTTCTAAACACAATTGATTTGTCTTCTGTCCCTCCACTGAAATTAATTTTTTGTAGGTTTGTACTGACAGGAGGCTAAGTATATGATGAATTAACTAAATTAATGTGCAGTTTATTTCAACAATATGTAAAATGTTACAAACACTAAAATAATGTTACCCATATTTGTGATATTTGTGATTCTTCTTTTCTATTATTATTATTTGTACAGTACAGCAATACAGCCTTTCTTAGACGTGTTTAAATGAAATAAAAGAAACACATTATTCAATGCATTTACTTCTAGATTGATATATTAAAGGGTTAGTTCACCCAAAAATGAAAATTACATCATTAATATCTCACCCTCATGTTGTTTCAAACCCTTAGGTCTGCGATTGTTTTTTCATGTCCGCGGTTTGAAGCAACCCCAATACCAATAATGTGATATTTAGCCCCTAAAATGTGAATTTTACCAGGGCAACCCTTCCAACCCTTTACCAGGGAACCTCCTGGAAACGCGATTGGGCTAGTTTTGGACTAGTTTTAAGAAGCAACAGGGCAGGATTTGTTGTGAAAACCTGGCAACCCTGATCTGAATGCACGTATACTTCTAATTACAGGAGCATCTTTACTGATGAGATGCGCATGAAAATCGCATTCGATTTTTTGCACAGCCCTAGTTGCAACCGTGTGCACCGTGAACTCTTTAATCCATTAATGCATCGCATACGCACTGCAAACTGAGTATTTTCCGCACTATAAGGCGCACCTTCAATGAATGGCCTATTTTAGAACTGTTTTACTGGGTTTGTGTTATGCATCCACTAGATGGAGCTGTGCTAAAGGGAACGTCAACATTTTGACAGAGCGCCTTGATCCATATATAAGATGCTCCGGATTATAAGGCGCACTGTTGTTTCTTGAGAAAATTAAAGGCTTTTAAGTGCACCTTATAGTGTGGAAAATACAGTAATGTAAACCTGGCATTATGATTGTTATTGATACATGGATGTTTTACCGAATGGTTCAATATTATATTGAGAATTGTAGTATCTGTAAGTTTGTATTGTGAAAAGTGCTTTAAACATAATTCTGCATGAGTAGTTAAACACTAAAACACATTTACCACATATGACGTCAAAGAGGCACAGATCTCGAAATCTTTTCTTGCCATGACGGCCAAAGAGATTGTACTGGATCGCCAATTCGTTTGAAATCAGGAATCTCATCATCCTCCTCGTAGCATCATCCAGTGAAGAACCACCAATATCTGCTACCTTTGCAGTCTAAGTACAAACACAAACAGAATCATTTGTAAATGACATGCATAAATCAGTTCATCTGCAGAGTGATCTGAGAACATGAAGTTCATTTTAGATTTACTCTTTTTTATAGTGTTGGCAATAGTACCGACTTTGGTACTGATATTCTTTTATATAATAGTAATAATTATAATAATTATTATTATTTTTCATATATAGCACATTTCCAATACCCAAAATGTGATGATACCAGCATTTCCAGCACTTGAGTTCACGAATTTAACAGATATGTTTGATTAACTACAATCATCGCTTCACCCTCCTCACTGAGCACTTACACAGATATAAACAGGAGAATTTCAGCATCTCAGAGGATTTGTCTACGATCAGATATATGAGGGATCCACTGACAGATGGTGGCTTTCATATGCTCCCGTGTGTCTGTGTAAGTGCTCAGTGAATAGCATGAATCAGTGATCATTGTACCCAATCACAGAGATATCTGTTGAGCACATGAAAACAATGGCCAATCATAAATTAAGCATCGATATCGCGATGTACAGATCCACGATAGTCACATTGCAGGATGTGCGATGTAGGCCGTCGTAGTCGATCAGTTATTCATTAACTGTACAGGCCAGCTGCTCCCCGGCCCTTGAATGTGATTCGCAGATTAATTGCACAGCTTAACCATCATAGAGTGAAAGTTTTGACAGGGCAGAGAGAGAGAGAGCGCGCATGTGTGAGAGCCAGAGAGATAGCACGAGTGAGAGAGAGCGCGTGAGAGAGAGGGGGCCCAGCCACAGGCTCACCGTCTTCATACAACACGAGCGCGGTCTTCCTCTCTCTCCCTTGCACATATTAATCATTTGAAATGATGGTGTCGATGTTTAAATCATTTAAAATGAGAATGTAAGTGTGCTCACCCATTTTTTAAATAAAATTTTATATTGCAATATATATTGCAGAAAAATTAAATATTGCAATGTCATTTTTTTTCCCAATATCATGCAGCCCTATCATACATGCTTTAATCTGCTCAAAAGTGCACAATATGTTTGCAGGATATTGCTGGTATAGTAATATTTTTAAAATTTCAATAGCAACTGATACTGAAGTCTGTCCCTTTGACAGCAATACTCTCTTATGTTGTTTGATTAACATTAATGACACTAACAGTAGTAGGATTATTTAGGATCCTGGCTCTTTAAGAACTCACACATGGATATGATATACTGACACACTCTTAGATATGTAGGTAGATGCCACATTTGACTGCTCAAGACATGTCAACGCATCTGCCATCTTCAAATAATCAATGTGTGGTTTTGTCAATAAATGAGATGCCACAAAAAACACCAACATTTTAATTACCAAAAAAATTGTTTACTGTAACTCAATATTACAGCTTTTTAAACTACAGTAACTTTTTAATGTTGTTTGATAAAGGATTCATTATCTTGTATTGTGATAGGTTAGCAAAATCTATGGTTGCATCTCTCAAGTGCTCACAGACTTGCTCTAATCATTCTAATCTGGCAAATTTTCTATTTGGCCTAAAAAGAAAAATCAGTTAAAGCCTTATCAATAAATGTCCTTAAAGGAACGCCACTATTTTGAAAATAGGCTAATTTTATAACTCCCCTAGAGTTAAACAGTTGAGTCGAGTTGTTCCGATTCCGATACTAGTATCGGAAATATCACCGAGATATTTCCCAAGACAAGACGATGCTCACCCGACTGGCCAATAGGAACGTGGCCCCGCCCATGACACAATTCTCACAGTGAAAGCAAAATCCTGACACGAGAGCAAGAAATTGCATCAAGAGCAAAGAAAAGCGTTTCGAGAGAAACACTTTTTTTTTTTAGAGAAAATATTTTCATACAGATAGCAAAAAATATATATTTGAGAGTTTTTTTCAAAGTATTTTGAGAGAGATTTTTTTTCTCAGAAATAATTTTAAAAATTTCAAATGTATATTTTTTTATGTTCTATGAGAAAATACTTTCTCTCAAAACTTTTTTTAGTCTCAAATATTATTTTTTGCTATTGGCATGAAAACTTTTTCTCTCAAATATTCTTTTTTCTCTCATGAAATGTTTTTTTGCTATCAGTGTAATAACTTTTTCTCTCAAACTTTTTTTTCTCTCTCAGATCTTTTATTTTCTCGCATGTAATAAAGAACCAAAACTCACTCCATACAGTCGCACATCACAGATCAGGTTTTATTTATCACATGAAGAGAGTGAGTCGAGCTGACTGACAAGAGTGAGGTGAAAAAGACAAGATGATTGCAGAAGAGTTTTTAAACTAAATGTAAATGTGCCAGTTTAAAAAATATTTTGGATTTTGAAAAGTCTTCTGCAATTAAAATCACAAATGACATGGAAGGCTGTAGCTATCTAATATTTTAGTAATCGAGTATTCTACCAAAAATTCCATCGATTAATCTGATAAAATTTGTTTTTGCTTAAAGTGCAATATTAATTATGCAAGAGAAAATAAGGGCCTCTTAAAATGAACAACTAAGTTTTCCTTTTTAGAATTTTTTTTTTAAATGCATAGAATGCAATGCATACATCAAAAATAAACATTTAATTAGTACCCATTGTTTCTCTGTCTGTACTTGTACTGTGAACAATGACAATAAAGTTGACAAATGAATTAAGTGCATTTAAGTGCCATTCAGTTGGGGTTTTAAATAAAGCATTTTCTGAGATACACATTAAACATTAAACACAAAACATTTAATTTATCCTTTAACTATTGAAAATTAAGCAAACTTAACTTTTTGGTGAACAAAGGGGATTTACTATTAAAAATAAAACATGGAAGAAATGTTGTGTGATTAAACCTTGAAAAAGATAATGTTTGATTTTTTTTTTTTTTTTAATAGCAGGCTATGTTCATTCTGCTGAACATTAGTAATACATTTCTGGCAAATACTTGACTTTAAACTGAACCGGACTTTTATTTTGATGGGTTAATGTACCTTTACAGTTCTGTGTATATGAAGTGACGCTAGTTTTACTCAAATCAAACGGTCAAATGCTCATGAAGTGACTGTCAGAGCAGTTTTTTCAGAGATAGTGTTCATGTGTTCACATCCTTATTTAGTGAGACAGCAGACGCTGAAATCACTGGAGCGTCACGCGCTTCAGTGTGTGTGATAAAGGAAGACACGCTTCTGCTCCATTCATTAACACAGACATGCAGAACATGCACGATTCATATTTACTGTGTTTTTCGGACTATAAATTGCACCTAAGTATTATTCGCATCAGTCCAAAAATATGTCATGATGAGGAAAAAACATATATAAGTCGCACTGGACTATAAGTCGCATTTATTTTTAACTATGAAAAAAAGTGTGACTTATAGTCCGGAAAATACGGTAAATAGACTGTTCCGGCTTAATATTTACAGATATTAGTTCATATCATGATTTGATGGAAGTGCAATTACCTATTTTTGATTAATTCATTCAAAATTTGGAAAATTCCGTGCCATTCCATGTTAAACTGTAAATTCCGTTTTTATGACTGGATTCCGCGATTCCCTCCGCGTTTTCTGCATCGCGGAAATCATAGGGCTCTAGTTGTGGTATGCCAGCTCTATCTTGCAATGGACACACGCCACGACATTCTCTTTACGTTTGCCGTTACCCTCAAAACAAAACACTGCTGACTCCTTGTGTCTCCTTTCGCTTTGTGGGTGACGTAAATACGTTGTGTCACATTAAAAAAATCATTGCGAAAGAACCTGACGTGAGATTTACAATAAATTAAAAGAGGCTTCGAGGCAGAGGAATTTGCCTCGTTCATTTTTTGTAATTGAGTTACTCGAGGAATCATTTCAGCCCTTTTTCATATTTATTTGTTCCTCATTCTTTAATGATTTTTTTATTTTGTATAGGCCTACCTATTTAAACTTTGTGTAAGTTATTTGTTATTTTATATTAGGCTAATACTATAGGGCCGTCAAATGCTTGAATCTGCAATATTCCTCATCAATTCAATTTTTATGAATGGATTCTGCAATTCTGTCTACGTTTTCCACATATCTTAAATCATAGGACCCTATGTAAGCAAAATAATGTGTTTTGGTATAGTATAGCTCCTAACTCCAACTAGCATTTGGAGAAAGTGAGTTTTAACTTACAATCTTTTGCGCTTCATTGGCACTTCAATGTCAGTTTGTAAATCTGAGGTCTCCTCGGCCCTACTAAGTTTAGCTCTTGCTGCAGAATACGTCTCTGTAAAAAACAAAACACAAATACATTTAGGAACAAAAGTATTAGTCAAATAAAAAAAGTATTATTTGAAAAATGTAAAACCAGATGGTTTAAGTTACCTGCATTTCCTAAGACACGTATGCTGTACTTTTCCCAGTCTGCTCCAGGAGTTAACCGTTTTTTAACAGCTTGATGATGTCCACAGTCCTACCAGTTGGCCAAAAGCATTCTTCTCTTCCTGGACCAGTAATCCAGCTTGTAGGGATGACATCAATGACAGTCCTTCCATTGTCTGTGTACTCATCAATGAACTCCACTACACTATAAAGGGACATCCTGAACCATTAAAGTACAGAGTCAGTAATCATGCAGCTGAGGCAAAGCCACATACACATCAGTCATAGGGAGAAGAACAAGTTTTTTTGAAAGTTGTGCCACTGGAACAACAAAAAGCTGACCAGTGAGTGCTGAGACGACAGTAATCCCCAAACTTGAAGAAGTGACAGGGTAGTCAAAAAACATGCTCCTGTATTAAAAAACTCACATACTGCAAAAATGTCTGCCATGGGAGAAACCAGAAGATTTCTAACAAGGGCAACTCTGCTATTAATTTCAAAGCAGTTGTTTCCTGGAGAGCAGGAGATGGTCATTCCTTTGTATTGGCATTGCTTAAACTGTTTGTATGTGGAAAATCCTAGTGGAGTAGGTCCAGAGAAATGTGGCTGTTTAAGATTTTCTTCCATTGTTGAACATCCTTTTGAGTCCCTCTTAAAAGCTTGTTTCTCATCCACACGTCTCACAATTTGTTCAACAGGATTTTGAGGTCTCCTTACCATCCTTTTCAATTGTCCTAAATAGTTTTCATATGGAAAGCATGATACAGAGTCAAGAGCACCATATTTGCGAGCATCTTGTGCCAAATGTGTAAGGCTGTGAGTGTTATATACAAGAAACTCAGATCCATAGATTTTGCCAAAATTTGTGACAAAAAACTTCAGTAACTTTTCAGCATAATCACAATAGACACTGCACAAATCTGGACACAAAAGAATTCTTATGGCAACTGATAAGACTAAAAAGTTCTTATATACACGTTTAGGAAATGCATTGAACAACACAACAGGGCCAGTATATAACAAAAACTGCCTAAACTCTGTGGCTTTCCATTGACTATATTCATAAAGGGACCGTGGTTTTCTTGAGAAATTCCTAGGCAAATTTTGCCTAAGTCGTTTCAAGTTCTCAGATACAACAGAAAGAACACTTGATGAAATCCTACATGTCAAGGGTCCCTTAACCCACAGTGAAACAAGCTTACGGACAATTCCTAAGCACACTAAATGCATGTAATCAAGGACAAAAGATGTCACTAAACCTACTCCCAACTCCCGAAGAGGTGACATATCACGATGGTGTTCCTCATCTAACATTTCATCAAACTGGGCATCTGTTCTCAAGGCTGCTTCCATGTCTGGGTACACTATTTTTCCATTTAAATGAACACCAGGATGCACACAACGCTCACAAGAGCTGTAACCCGAGTGACCTTTTATACATTTGAGAAAAGCTCGCGCAGGAGCATCACATATAAATGCATCAGGCAAGGGAACACTGTAATGTTTCTCATTGAAGTACAAGCCTTCCTTTGTTAGTCTTTTAAATTCCTCAACAACATCTTTCATGTACTCATGAACTGAGGGTGGTTTAGATGGGCCAGCATACAGACTTATCATAAACACTTTCGAGCTAGGTAGCTCCTTAATTTTACCAAGGATGGGCCATAACTGTGCATTAGAACTACGGAAAAGCGGTATTCCATCAACATTTAGTCTTAGAGTTAATGTGTCTGTGAGTTCAACTTGTGCACTCTTAAGCTCTGCGCATATTGCATTACAAATGCCAAAATTATAGTAACTTCCACTCCCCATTTTTTTTTACTTCACAGTCTTTTAAAGTGGACATAAGTGTTCTTGGATCTTTAGGCAAGTTAAGACCTTCATTTATAAGTATGTGCAATAATTCTGACAAAGCAGACTGAGAGATATTCCGACTAGCTGCCCATTCAGCCAATTTTGTCTTCATGTCAGGCTGAGGCTCCATTTCCTCTTCATCAGAATCTTTAAATGATTCATTTGTTTCATCACTATCCAATGTGAAATTCAGTTGATCTGATACGTCAGTTTCAAAAAACTGCTCATCATTCACACTTTGCTCAACAGTTTCATCAAGAACTTCTAGAGCATCCACAGCAAAGCTCATTAAATGTTCTTGCACTTTTGTTTTGATTCGTCGCCTTGTAGTACGTGAGCTTGCACCGTAGTACTCCATTATCTAAAAACAAAATTAGGAATAATTTCAATAGTGTATATGATATAAACAACAATCTACATATAGTACTTATTATATATACAGTACATTTTATATAGACAGCAATCAATGTATAAAATCATGTATAAATGTGGCTGACATCAATATACAAATTAATTTACTATTATATATAAATTGCTTAAGAACACTATCAAACTTCTAATTGCAGTTCGTGCATGATAAATCGAGCACAGCGTTAGTTCTGTCATGGAGGCAAGGCTGTGAACAGCATATGCGGTCAGCTGTCAAATTGCTCCAATCACTATCTCTCTCCTATTAGACACAGGACATATATAAGTGGCACTCCTGCTCCGTAAGTATGCTCAACGGCCCACAACCCTCCCTCCCCATCATAAGCACGAGCACATTATTGCGCAGTAGCAGTAGGGGGCCTTCAACATGGCGGCCACGCTAAGTGATGACGTCACGACGCCCAATCCCTACACCTGAACACTGAGGCAGCGCCAGCGCCCTTCCTCACAGCGCTCTCAAGAGTTGATCGTTCCTCTAGTGTTTAAAAGAGAAAATTCTCATGCCATTCTTGGAAACTAAACTTAATTATACGTGTCATGCAGACATTCATATGAGGAGTTCGACAGCAAAGCTGTCATTCAGAGGACAAATTGTGTTTGTGAACATGAAAAAATGAATGGAGGTACATTAACGTTACTGAACTGATGACCTAGGTCTGGCTACGGCCTGCGCGCACAGCAAAGCCTAAAGAATGGTGGTCTCAAAACTGTCTCAAATCCACCCCACCTGGCGTTTTTAGGAGCAAGTTACTTCAAATGTATTAAAAACTAAGTATTTTGCCATTCAAACGCGGTTAATACTATAAATTGTGTGGAAATTCAGTTTCCACTCAGGCGGAGAAAATGGCGGCAAGACGGCCACAAAATGCCCAAGTGAAGCATAAATGAACAACAACCGAGAATCCTACTTCATTAATGGTAGACAAGAACAAAACTACACCTTTAAGTCAACAAAAATGACATGCTTAGAGCCTTTATAGACATTTTAGCGATAACGCGGCCAGAAAAAATACAACATCACAATTTTAAAGGCTACATTATGTTAAAGGTAATTTAAACGATCAAAACAATGTTCCCAATACTTGAAACCGTGTATAATTAAACAATTTCTAGAAAATATGCATTTTACCTGCTTGTTTCTGATCCGTGTCGACCACTGCTGACTGTTAAAAGTAGTAACTCCTGCCGTGCTGCCGCACCACTGTGCATAGAAGAGACTGTATCGGCGCGCCAGCGCGGGAATTCCTTTTATTCTAATATTTAAAATCTTTACAGCTATACATTTAAATGTACGCTTATTTTCATCCAAGATCATTGACATATGATATTAAATGATACAATATTATGTGAAAAAAATCTAATTCAAATTTTAATACGACAGGACTACTTTGTCAAGCGGAAGGTTGTGAGAACATTTGAGTGTGTACAGTAAGGTCTATGTGAGACCGATATAATTCTACTCTGGAGTAAAATGTAAAAGAATTTAAAAAGGGTTGTCCCTGCTAACGTGTGCAGTAAAAGAAAAATGCATTTTTGCATAGGCAGGGTAACATTTTAATATCGATCATTTTAATTTTAAAATACTTTTTTAAAAACATTCTCTTTATTAGTTTTTTTTTACGTTGGCACAAAAACAAAAAAAAATTCCAATACACATTTTTGACACTTTTATACAAATCCTGACAGGTATATTATATTTAATATCATAATAATATACCTGTATGGAAAAAGAAAAAGGAAAAAGAAAAGGAAAATAATGTGTGTGTGGGCGTGCTTGTATTAGAATTCTGTCACGGTTTTACGCTGCCTGAAGGAATACGGAGTCGAGGATAAACGGAATAAGGTTTTTAATATATCCAACACAGGGGATATCCAACATGGAGCACAGAGGTAGACACACGTAAGTAGCAAATGATCACAAGTGAGAAGACCCGACAAAACAGAACTGAAGGACAAGGCTTATATACAACAGATAATTGGGGAAACACAGGTGGATGGAATCATTAAATTAACAGGGACATGGAACACATGAGGAAGATAATAGACACACCTGGGAACTAATCAAACTAGACACGGAAGACAGAAACTGGGTCACGGGCAAAAACACTAAGTGAGTCCAGGTGTGTGACAGTACTCCCCCCTCCCGGTAGGTGCGTCCTCGCACCGTAGAAACAACAGAGGGAGGCATGGGTGGGAACCTGGGAGGAGGTTCCGGCGGAGGACGGACTCCCAGGAGGGGGCCAGCAGACAGGGACCACAGAAGGAGGAGCCAAGGAGGAGACGACGGAGGAAGGAGCCAGGGAGGAGACAGGAGCAGGAGGAGCCAGATGGTCCACCAGAGACCAGCCAGGATGGAGATCCAAGGTGGGGTCGACGGCGGGAGGAGCCATGGTGAAGGAAGGGTCGACGACACCAGGGGGCCGACAGGCGGAGACTGCACCGGTGGGTGAGGAGCCCAAGATGGAGCAACACAGCCGCAGAGCCAGGGTGACGTCGAGGATCCGGAGGGCCTAGGTGGAGCTGAAGGCTCAGGCGACCAAGGCAGAGGCGGGGTCCTGGCAGACCGCTGTGGAGCCGGAGTGACCGAGGATGGAGGTGGAACTGGAGGGAAGGAGGAGCCTGACAGAGCCGGAGGGATGGAGTGACGAGGTGGAACCAGAGGAGTGGAGTCCCGAGGCGGCGGATGGTCGACGACTGACCAAGGTGGAGCCGGAGGGACGAGGGAGCCCGGTGGAGCAGGTGGGATGACAGGCCACGGTGGAGACGAGGGAGCTAAGAGCCAAGGCGGAGCCGCTGGGTCGAAGGACCGAGGAGGAGTCCAGGGCTCGGAGGCTGGAGGCGGAGACAGGGCCTTAACACGCCAAGGCGGAGCTGGAGACTGGCAGTCCAGCGGCGAACCACCGCGCCCCGATGGCGCGGACTGAGGGTGAGCTGCGGGACTGACTGGCACCAGCAGGGATGGCGAGGAACTGGCTGGTCTAGGAGGAGGAGAGAGGAGAAGGATGGGAGGAAGGACAGGAGGATCAGGACTGGACGGAACCAGCGAAAGAGGAGTAGAGGGACCAGCAGGTTTGGGAGGAGGCGGGAGAGGGAGGCTGGGAGGGAATACAGGAGACACAGAAGATTCAGGGCTGGGTGGAACCAGCGGAGACACAGATGATTCAGGGCTGGACGGAACCAGCGGAGACACAGAAGATTCAGAGCTGGGCGGAACCAGCGGAGACACAGGAGATTCAGAGCTGGGCGGAACCAGCGGAGACACAGAAGATTCAGAGCTGGGCGGAACCAGCGGAGACACAGGAAACTCAGGGCTGGGCGGAACCAGCGGAGAAACAGAAAATTCAGGGCTGGGCGGAACCAGCGGAGAGACAGAAGATTCAGGGCTGGGCGGGACCAGCGGTGACACAGAAGATTCAGGGCTGGGCGGAACCAGCAGAGAGACAGAAGATTCAGGGCTGGGCGGGACCAGCGGTGACACAGAAGATTCAGGGCTGGGCGGAACCAGCGGAGAAACAGAAAACTCAGGGCTGGGCGGAACCAGCGGAGAAACAGAAAACTCAGGGCTGGGCGGAACCAGCGGAGAAACAGAAAACTCAGGGCTGGGCGGAACCAGCGGAGAAACAGAAAACTCAGGGCTGGGCGGAACCAGCGGAGAAACAGAAAACTCAGGGCTGGGCGGATCCAGCGGAAATGGAGCAGAGGAAATGACTGGAGGAGGTAGGAGTGGGAGACAGAGGGTATACAGGGGAATCAGGGCTGGACGGAACCAGCGGGGAAACAGGAATATTAGGGATTACCTCCGTAGACCAGTCCATCAGATCCAGAACTTGCTCCATATGACTTTCAGAGACTGCATATAGCTCACCCTCAGTCGCAGGAGTGTGGGCAGGGCTTTCCTCCACGCCCTCGATCTCCACGAGGACTCCCACGATGCACAGTGTTGCCGGCTCACACACCTGGTCAGTCGCGCTCTCGAGATCCGGCTCCCTGTCAGTGAATGGCTCGGACTCTGCGGCTGCGGTGGGCTCTGGCTCCGTGCGGCGTGATGGTGGCTGGCTGGTCTCTGGGTCGGGAGTGGGGCTGGCGAGGTCCTCTATGGGGCAGATGGTGAAAGATGAGCCATTTCTCGCCAGAGTCCACTCCACGAATGCGGCGAAATCCTCTCGAGGACCATCTTCGGACGACAACGCTCTGCATTTGGAGTTCAGGCTGGTGTTGTAGAAGGTGCAGAGCGCGCCGTCCGGGTAGCTGGTGGCATTAGCTAATAGGAAAAACTGTCTGGTATGGTCCTCGAGAGAACGTCCTTCCTGCTTCAGCAGAAGGATGAGGAATTCGGGACGATAGAGGGGATCCATAGAAACACTAAGAAAAGAAAAGACTGTGAAAAAACAAAAGCAAAACGGAGGGAAGAACACGCAGTTTTCTATTTTCTCTTTTGAGGTCGGGTCTTCTGTCACGGTTTTACGCTGCCTGAAGGAATACGGAGTCGAGGATAAACGGAATAAGGTTTTTAATATATCCAACACAGGGGATATCCAACATGGAGCACAGAGGTAGACACACGTAAGTAGCAAATGATCACAAGTGAGAAGACCCGACAAAACAGAACTGAAGGACAAGGCTTATATACAACAGATAATTGGGGAAACACAGGTGGATGGAATCATTAAATTAACAGGGACATGGAACACATGAGGAAGATAATAGACACACCTGGGAACTAATCAAACTAGACACGGAAGACAGAAACTGGGTCACGGGCAAAAACACTAAGTGAGTCCAGGTGTGTGACAAATTCAGCTACTGCTTTCTTATTAAAATAATTGATAAAAGGCTTGCATGCTGCATACCTTTTTTTTTTTTTTTGCTCTATTTTATCACAGACACCAAAAACAGTGTCTGCATCCAACTGCTTCCCCAACACTTCTGACAGCAACTGAAAAACTGAAATCCAATAATTACCAATCTTAGGACGACTCCAAAACATATGTCTGATGCTGGTGTTTGACTACACCTATCACATGGGTCAGAAGAAAATATATTAGAGAGCTTTTGTTTAGACAGGTGGAGTCGTTGTAGGTTTTATACACATGGAAGAATAATTAACTTGTTCCTGTGCTTCATCCCATTGCCAATCTTCAATATTTTTTCTATTTTTTCCTAAAAAGTGGCTTTTAACCAATTAACTTTAAAGGTGTAAAGATGTATTTAAGTCTGAAATTATTTTGCCCATACAGATCCCACAAAGGTCTCATATCTATATGGGACCCACATTGTGAAACACACATGGGACCCACGTAAATTGCCCATTTGTAGCCCATGCCCACATAGATCCCATGAAGGTCCCATATGTTCAAACCTAAATGGGACCCACATTGTGAATCACACATGGGACCCACATAAATAGCCCATCTTCATCCCATGCCCACATAGAACCCATGCTGCCCAGGTATAACCCATATGGGGCCCACATATCAATGTTGGCTGGGATTGAATTGGAGATGGCAGTTTTTGCCCTTCATTATGTTATCAACCAATTTCTGGCATGCATCACTGTTAGTTTTGTTCATGTCAGATCTTAAATTATCCACTTTTCTTGTAAAATATCATGTGGCTTCGTAATGAACTGCCCCTCACATTCAACAAATTTTGGGGGATGACTTTGACTTCTTACACATTAATAAATTCAGTATTTTCCACAGTTTTTTCCCATCATTCACAGAGTTATACATTTTCTGTTTAAAATAACCATTCTTTTTACTATGAGTTAGTTTTGTGACTTTGTTTCTTAATGTGCAGTACGTCTTCCTATCTTCAGGCTTCCCTGATTTTTGAGCAACTGCTTTGGCTTTATCCCTTTGAAGCATCAATGATCTCAATTCATTGTCCAGCCTTTTCCTAAGGGGAGCATGCATATTAACCAATTTCATTAATCTATCCATAAACATATTTAAAGCAGTGTTGACATTCTGTTCTTCAAGAACATCTGACCATTGCATATTATTGATGTCTAATATAAATAAATCTGGGTTGAACCTTTTAAAGGACCTGTGGAGAACAATTCTAACTCCAGATTTAGGCAATTTAGTTTTTCTTGATAAAGCGATCAGATTGTAGTCACAACACCCCACATCTTTGGAAACTGTTTGTGAACAAAGCACTGGTATATTAGTGGATATCAGATCAATGCATGTAGATGTTATTTCTGCCATCAATACCTACAGCGATTCTAGTGGGCTGAATAACAAGCTGGGTGAAATTACAGAGACTGGCCATTAAGAACAGTTTTTTTGCGTAAGGGATAAACTTTAGAGAACCAATCTATGGTAAAATCCCCTAAAAGAAAAGTGTCTTTAGACACTCAGACGCTCTATCTACAATTTCACATATTTTGTCTAAGTAACTTACATGAGCGCTTGGGGGACGATAACAGCATCCAACTAAAAAATGCTTAGAGTGAGGGATGTTTATCTGAATCCATAATATTTCAACATCAACACACATTATATAATTTCTTTGCACGACTACAATACTATCTTTAATGTATAATGCTACACCTCCACCGTGTTAATCCCGGTCTCTTCTGTACAGGTTATAGCCATCAACTGCAACAACAGAGTTGTCAAAACTGTCATCCAAATGGGTTTCTGTCAGTGCTAAGATATGAATATTCTCCGACTGACAAAGTGTAGTTATTTCTTCAACTTTGTTTCTGAGGCTACATATATTTAAGTGGGCCAGGACTAGACCCTTTTTAGAAAACTTTAGCGAAGATGATTGTATTTTCTTTCTGCCTGTATTCATAGCTAAGGATGTCAAAATTTACAGATAATTTAAAATAACATGCTTCAAGTTCTAAAATGCCCTTTAAGTTATACATTTTCTGTATGTCCATGTTTTGACCCAATGACTAATTTGTCATACCTCAGCCATGCTCTTTCACCCCTTTCCCTCGCAGCCTTCAGCTTTGGCCAGAGTTCTTTTCTTTTCTGTTGCACTGCCCCTGAGAAATCCTCGTTTATATAGATGTTGGTCCCCTTCAGCTTTTTAACAGAAGAGATGATGTGCTGTTTGTCTTTTAGCCGCAGCAAATTCACCATGATTTTTCTTGGCCTTCCCCCTTCTTGGTACTGACCAATCCTCTGTACCCGCTCCATCTCAATCTTAGTACAGTCGAGCTCTAAATTACTAGAGAACATTTGTTGAACTTTAAGCTCCAATTCATTCGATTTTTCTCCTCCAACATCAGGTATCCCATCAATGATGATATTTTTCCTTTTATGTTGATTATCAATGTTATCCAACTTTGTAAGCAATTCATCAATGTCCTGTTTTGACTTCATAATATCGCTTTCAAAGGATTTTATTTTAATTACAATTTCCTTATGCCCTGACATCTCCTCCATTTTGATTTGATTTGACAGTTTGTCATTTGTCAAATTTGTACCTGGTTTCATTTATGAGCAGATTTACAACTATATGTACCACCTGTCATCCTGACTGCCATGTCACCGGGATCCTCCTCCCAGATAGCTAAATTGCTGGGGCCCAGATCTGGCGCACACTTGACACTTTAATATAGCCCACATATGATAGAAATGATGGCACTTGGGTGGTCCACTCCTGTTTGCCAGATTTGGGCCTCAACCAAGCCATAGCAATGCCCCATGTCAGCTGAGAACAAAACAAATAAAGTAGAACTGGCCCTAATCTGGGCATCAGTTATTTTGAATTCTGGCCCAGATCCGGTCCAGATCCAGTTACTTCTCTGGCCCACATACCACGAGGAATGATGGCACTTCCCTGATAGAATACACTTCCGGGCCTTATCTGGGCCAAATATGGCACATATCAGAATCAGAATCAGAATCAGAATCAGAATGGGCTTTATTGCCAGGTATGTTTACACATACGAGGAATTTGTTTTCGTGACAGAAGCTCCGCAGTACAACAGAATGACAGCGACAGAACATAAAACACATAATAAAAGAATAAAAAATACAAATATGTAGACAGTGAATGACAATATACAAATGACAATTGTAGGCAGGTATATTACAAAGTGAAGTTATGTATGTACATATAGTGTGCAAAATTTAAGTGTATACTAAGTATGTGTGTTAGATAAATAAAGTGTGTGTGTATATAAATATAAAGTGTAGTGTGTTCGCCATTATTGTCAGCTGTTCATAAGATGGATTGCCTGAGGGAAGAAACTGGTCCTGTGTCTGGTCGTTCTAGTGCTCAGTGCTCTGTAGCGTCGACCAGATGGCAACAGTTCAAAGAGGGAGTGTGCTGGATGTGAGGGGTCCAGAGTGATTTTGACAGCCCTTTTTCTCACTCTGGATAAGTACAGTTCTTGAATAGATGGGAGAGTTGAACCGATGATTCGCTCAGCAGTCCGGACTACCCTCTGTAGTCTTCTGAGGTCAGATTTAGAAGCTGAGCTGAACCAGACAGTTACTGAAGTGCAGAGGATGGATTCAATGATGGTGGAGTAGAACTGTTTCAGCAGCTCCTGTGGCAGGTTAAACTTCCTCAGCTGGCGAAGGAAATACAACCTCTGCTGGGCCTTTTTCACAATGGAATCAATGTGAATGTCCCACTTCAGGTCCTGAGAGATGGTGGTTCCCAGGAACCTGAATGACTCCAATGCAGTCACAGGGCTGTTCATGATGGTGAGTGGGGGGAGTGCAGGGGGGTTTCTCCTGAAGTCCACGATCATCTCCACTGTTTTGAGCGTGTTAAGCTCCAGGTTGTTGAGACTGCACCAGACAGCCAGCTCTTTTACCTCCTGTCTGTAAGCAGACTCGTCACCGTCCTGAATAAGGCCGATGAGTGTGGTGTCATCTGCAAACTTCAGGAGCTTGACAGAGGGGTCCTTAGATGTGCAATCGTTGGTGTACAGGGAGAAGAGCAGTGGGGAGAGAACGCAGCCCTGGGGAGCTCCGGTGCTGATTGTACGGGTGCTGGATGTGTATTTTCCCAGCCTCACTAGCTGCTGCCTGTCTGTCAGGAAGCTGTTGATCCACTGACAGACGGAGGTGGGCACGGAGAGCTGATTTAGTTTGGGCAGGAGGAGGTTTGGGATGATCGTGTTGAAGGCCGAGCTGAAGTCCACAAACAGGATCCTCACATAAGTCCCCGGTCTGTCTAGGTGTTGCAGAACATAATGCAGTCCAATGTTTACTGCATCGTCCACAGACCTGTTTGCTCTGAAGGCAAACTGAAGAGGATCCAGCAAGGGTCCAGTGATGTCCTTCAGGTGGGCCAGCACCAGTTTTTCAAATGACTTCATGACTACAGACGTTAGAGCCACAGGCCTGTAGTCATTTAGTCCTGTAATTTTGGGTTTCTTAGGGATGGGGATGATGGTGGAACGTTTGAGGCATGAAGGGACTTCGCACAGCTCCAGCGATCTGTTGAAGATCTGTGTGAAGATGGGGGCCAGCTGGTCAGCACAGGACTTCAGACAGGCTGGGTTCTGGCAGTGGCAGAGGTTATTTTTAAAGTGAAGTGGGCCAAATTTGGGCCAGATTTGGCCCACACACATCAAGCTGGTTTTAGTCTCAGTTCTGGCTTGTTGTATGTTGGCCAGATCCGGCCCATGTGTGACTAACCAGTTTTAGGTTGAGTTCTGGCTTGTTGTGTGTGGGCAGATCAAATATAAATGTTTGGTCCGCTCCTGTTTACCAGATCAAACAAATAAAGTAGAACTGGCCCAAATCTGGGCAGCAGTTATTTTGAATTGTGGCCCAGATCCAGTTACTTACTCTGGCCAACATACCACGAGGAATGATGGAAGGGTGGTCAGCTCCTGTTTACCAGATCTGGGTATGCTGCATGTCAGCCGAGAACAAAAAAAAAAAAAAGTAGAACTGGCCCAAATCTGGGCCACAGTTATTTTGAATCCTGGCCCAGATTCGTCCCAGAATTCAAACTTGGGCGGAACTTGGGTGGTCCACTCACGTTTGCCAGGTATGGGCCACAGAGAAGCCATAGCAATGCTGCATGTAAGGCCGGGAACAAAACAAATGAAGTAGAACTAGCCCAAATCTGGGCCACAGTTATTTTAAATTCTGGCCCAGATTCGACCAAGATCCAGTAACTTACTCTGGCCTACATACCACAAGGAATAATGGCACTTGGGCAGTCCACTCCTGTTTACCAGATCTGGGCCACAGGGTACCCATAGCAATGCTGGATGTCAGGCGAGAACAAAACAAATAAAGTAGAACTGGCCCAAATCTGGGCTACATTTATTTTGATTTCTTGCCCAGATCCAGTTACTTACTCTGGCCCACATACCATGAGTAAGTAAGTAAATTTTATTTATATAGCACATTAAACATAAACATAAGCAAAGCTATCCAAAGTGCTGAACAATGTAAAATCAAATTAAAAGTAAGAGGAAACAGAAAAAAAACAAGACATATAATACAATAAAACAGCAATGAAGTGAAATTAAAATGCTAAGGAGAAAAGATGTGTTTTCAAAACATATCTTTCCAAACATTCAAAACAAAGCATGGAATGATGGCACTTTGACAATGCACTCCTGTTTACTAGTTCTGGTCACACTAAGAATGAAACAAATTAACTGTAACTGTGTATGTGTATGACACGTGTGTGCATGCTGTGCCATTAAAACTTTGTAAACTCAGAGACAGAATATCAATGACACTGAGTTCTGTATCAACATTATTCAACATACAGTCAAGAGAAATGGAAACATGGCCTACTTAAATATTAAATTACAAAAGATGATCTTAACACATTTCTGAATAAATTGCATTATTTATTAATATTGCCAATAAGAAACCCATTGCATGATTACAGTTCCAAAACTGGGAGGCAATGTAAACATGAAAAATGAAAGATAGGCATGTACTTATTTTTTGTTATTGTTACAGGTACACTATGTAACATTTTTTCACCATCTAGCAAGGGTGGCATGATCTGAAAATGAATGCGAACATACATTTGACTGGGAGAACCTAGTGCCTATGTCTTTTGTTCTGACTCCCCCTTGTGCCTAAGAAAACAGCGCAATAATTGCAGTTGTCTGAAAAAAAATCCAATTCAATTCACATTTATTTGTTTGGCACATATAGTTTCAAAGCAGATTTACAGGGAGTGCCTGTCAGCATTACAATTTGGATTGGATAACGCAATCAGTTATTTAACAATCACGACATGCATATTACAGAGTGAGAGATGCGTTCATGAATTACCCACATCTCTGCAAGATCTTTCAACTAAAAGTGAAGCTGGAAGTTTGTGTGCAGTGTGTGTGTGCCTTTTAATGGAAGTGTCACAGACCGGGGCGGGCCGGAACCTTACACCCTGCCCCTATACCCTACACCACCTCGGGGAGCTAGCAGAGTACACCAGTGACAGGACAAACAAGAAGGTATAAGTATGTCTTTATTTAATTAAAAAGTATTTTCCTAGATAAAACACTCGACCTCCTCTTCCCCTCAGGATACTGGCGTTCCACTTCTCCAGTCAGGGTATGCACCACAGGGTGAGTATGTAACCGGAATTCCCCCTTGTTGAACAATGCGATGATAAGCAGGCGAACAAGAGTCCTCCTTAAGACAGTTCAGAACAAAGAACAACAGCTAACTTCATTATTAAATCGGCTCTGAGCCAGTCAATGATATACATATAGATAGTGGCTCTTCTCCAAGTAAGGCCAAGAAAATAAGGGGATATTAACTCACTTTGTCAATGGATCGGCTCCCAACTGGACTAGGTTAAGCAGGCAGGGGGAGGCTCTTCTTCCAGCAGCCCAGAACAGCAAAGGAGGGATGACTTCACACTTCCAACAATTGGCTCCAGGCCCGATAACGGTGGGTATGCAAGAACAGCTTCTCTTCCGAACAGGTCAGGAAAACAAGGGAGAAATAACTCACGTCACTAACAAGACGGCTCCAGGCCAGACAGGTGAGTATGCGGGTATGGCTCCTCTTCCAGGCAGACCAGAACAGCAAAGGGGGGAGGGGGATGGCTTCACGTGTTCAACAGTTAACTCCAAGCCAGATAATGGGCCGTACGCCAGTACGGCTCCTCTTCCAGACAGACCAATACGTCAAGAGAGAGAGGTCTTCACGTTTTCAACAACTGGCTCCAGGCCAGACAATGGAGAGTATGCATATACAGAGAAATAACTTACGTCGTTAGCAGGGCGGCTCCAGGCCGGACACGGTGAGTATACGGGTATGACTACTCTTTCAGGCAAACCAGAACAACAAAGGAGGGATAGCATCACATTTTCAACAATCGGCTCCAGGCCCAGCAATGGGGAGTATAAAGGTATGGCTTCTCTTCCCAACAAATCAGGAGAGCAAAGGATAAATGACTCACGTCCTTAACGGGGCAGCTCCAGGCCAGACCAGGCGGGTATACGGGTATGGCTCCTCTTCCAGGCAGACCAGAACAGTGAAGGGGGAATGTCTTCACGCGTCCAACAATCGGCACCAGGCCAGATAATGGGGATTATGTAGGTACGACTCCTCTTTCAGACTGGTCAGGAAAGCAGGGGATGCATGGCTCACAGCTCTGTATAATACACTCAATCACTGGTTAGTATAACCCGTCACCTCCTCGCCAGGATAGGTGGCATATCAGGTCGAAGGCACAAACACCGGCGAGACTTTACACTCGTGCATTCAGCAAGACAGTTCAAAGCACTTCACACATATGAATCTTCACCATAATCACTACAATCCACACACTCACAGTGAATTAAGGCCTTTGCTCGTGGCTCCAACCTGGTTCCTCGTCCTTCGAGGTAAGGAGGATTCGCAAGCAACCAAGAAGTATAGTTGTCAGTGGACAGCACTGGATACAAGAACTAGCTCCTTGTCGTCAACACCTTCCACTCAGAATCAGCACAAGGGTAGAATGCCATAGACAACACAACGGGGAAGAGGAACAGCTACAGATACACTAACGTTGAGAGGTTAAAACATCATAATATGGATTAAAAGCAAAACAATCATCCCACGGATGGAGCAAGGTGAGAACAGAATATCCAGCTTCGAGAGTTATGGCTCAAAGACAGTGAGAGGAATGAACGACCAGAAGCAAGCTGACATTGAGAGTTTAGACCTTTATAGTGTTTAACTTCCAGCCCATGATCATCCAATCGTCACATCCATATGGGGACAACAAACTTCAAAGAACCATATAGAAAGTAAACGTGGTACTTAACTTGTTGCAAACATACATGTGTGCATCCGTTCTCCCGTCTCTATGCGTCCTTTATTGTAGAACAGACTTTACCTCCTATCCACAGCCTGTAGAAAATCCGTTTCTGTCGCACTTCCTCTCTTCCCGACCTCTCTCTCTCTCGTGCTAATCTCTCCCGCAACCTTCTCCTCTCTCCTTCAACCCGAAGTCCTTTTATAAGCCGCATTCCCGCTACCTGTCCCAATCAACGATTGCCACCTCCTCATTACACACCTGTTACTCGTTTCTTCATTCGACCCGGGCGTCTGAGCGTAACTCACGGGGAAACTGGAACCGGCCAGGTGTCACACCGGAACCCTTCCGACCAGGAAACATCCTTGGTGAGAAATGGTTCCGCCTGTCTCTCATCACCCCGTGACAGAAGCATCACATTAATATCAAATGATGAGTAAATGGACTGGAACTACCTGCACTTTAAACAGTTTGGTAACACTTAACAATAAGGTCTCATTTGTTAACATTAGGTAATGTAATAAGTAACACCAACTAATCATGAGCAATACATTTGTTACAGTATTTATTCATCTTTGTCAATATTAGGTAATAAAAAAACAGTCCTTCATTGTTCATATTAGTTCACAGTGCATTAATTTTAACAAATTCAACATTTGATTTTAATAATGTATTATTAAACATTGTAATTAACATTAACTAAGATTAATAAATGCTCTAGAAGAATTGTTCATTCCTAGTTCTACCAGAAAAACTCCTGGTAAAAAAGGAGGTGAAGATGAAAAGCAAAAGTAATTATTAACAAAAACAATACAAAAGAACATAATTATTTTGGCTTAGGCCCCATCTGTAGCTTGAATCAGAGGTTGTAGAGATTCCTGCCGGAGACTAAGGCAGGGCGGAGCATACCACCGCATGGACAGGGCCAACCTGGTGTAGGTGGGGAGGATGGAGGGGAAACTTGAAGTGTGAGGAGAGGGCTTTTATATTCCTCGTGTTGAGTGCAGTTTGTCTAGATCTAATTGTAATGAGACGTGGCATTAATTATTACTAGTAGAACTTGCACTGATGCTTCAATTTCTACCAGAAAGAATGCAAAAGTATTTATTTTACAAAACCAATACAAAAGAAAAAATGGTGGAACAGACCTCTCGTGTGTCCATCCATTTCACAAACACAAGATCTTTGTCTCGAATCCACCTGATGGAGCCCCTCACAGATTTTTTGGTGAGTGAGTTAGCTGCATTCAGAGGGCAGTCTTTCCTGTTGTCTCTGTAAGTCCCACATGCACCAAACTTCAAAGCAAACAAGTCTCTTAGGAGCTTGGGACTAGTGTAAAAATTATACATGTATGCATGGTACCCAGAGCCCAAAACTGTACGGTCCAACAGAGATGTTACAGCATCATATGAAAGTCCATGGCCTATGGGAAAGTGGTTCATTCCTGTGTAAACAGCAAAATCTGCAGTATATCCATTTGATGAATCCGCAAGAACAAACAACTTGAAGCCCCATTTGGTTGGCTTGGCTTTCACGTACTGAGTCATTCCTGTGTTTGCTTTGCATGCCATCATTCTTTCATCCACTGCCAAATTTTTTCTTGGTTGATAGATGGCCTTACATGTAAGCCTGATTGTGTCCATGAGGGGCCTGACTCTGAAAAGACGGTCATGTTCAGCTGTGCCCCTCTTTTTGTCATTGTCCTGGTCTGCATCTGGGTTACTCATGTGCAGATTCCATGAAATTGTGCGGTATCTGTCCCTTGACATGATTGTGGCAGGAAAAGGAACAGAGAAAAGATTGTTCTGCCGCCAGTAGTTTGTGATGGAACTCAACTTCATCATTGCCATGTAGAAGAGTAGCCCAAAGTAGCAGTACAGCTCACTGATGCTGACATCTGTCCATTTATATTTATGTCCCTTTGCACATGTCCTGGCAGCCTGAGCATTGGTGTTTAGACACAGAGTTGACACAGCAGAGTCAGAAAAAAACTTTTTGAATAGACTCATGGGAGTGTGTGCATCACATGGTCTTAGTTGTGGTCCAGGTTCCCTTGTGGGCAGGAATCTCAGCGCCTGTGGAGCCATGTCAATATCATCCTCTGTTTTCCATGACCAACTGGGATAGCATTTTTGATGCAGGGTAAACATGAAAGTGGTGTATTTGAAGTGTTAAAAAATTTTTTGTTAAAAACTGATGACATATATTAAGAAATAGTGTTGTAAATACTTTAATAAATACAGTACAATACACTATGGTTCAAAAACACTATAGTATTCACTATAGCTAAATTACAATATTAGTTTTTCATGTGGGATACAGGCATAACAAAAGTACAATTTCTAATAATCCATACAGGAAGATTTGCTTATTGTGTCATCCAAACCACAAATAATGTTTCCATATTATTTAGGCATAGTCATAATAAAAGTACAATACTGTGCACTTACTTGGTATGATTTTCCAGCGAACTCAAGCACTCGGGTCCCTTTGTTATGCACGTTGCCGGTGATGCAGCCACAGTCCTAAAAGAAAATTGAAAGTGTTGTTAGCACTTACCAGAGGATTCATAACTGATAAAACATTATATTACTGATAAGAATAGACGCGCGTATATGTCTGCCGATGGCCCACTTATCAGCGACATTTGCAGTTTTATGATACATTTACACCTCGGATGATCGCGAACGCCAATAGCCGGGTATAACACTTTTGAAACTTTCACCACATCTGATATTCGCCAACAAGCTAAGTTGGTAAACAATTTCAGCATTTTGAAAAATAATCCACAATGTAAAAAATAGATAAAATTAAATAGATAAAAAAAAAAAAAACATGGTTAATTTTTGTAAGAGATATAAGATATATATATATATATATATATATATCGGCCTATAGCATTATATGTGTATTATATAATTATATAGGCTATATATCATCATCATATATCATAATACATAGTTAAATACGTGCTTTGCTCTGATTTTAGTCAAGCCTGTTTGGAGACGTCCAAGTGTAGATATAAAATATGCTATAGCTGAGCAACATTTTAAATTATGAAGGTTAATAATAAAAGGCTTACTCGTCAGGAATTATAACCTCAGCTGGGTCCAGACGTTCTTCAAAATGCAAACATTCATCATCTGAGTCATGTTCTTCCTCTGAGGAGAAAGCAGCCTCTTCATCGCTGTCCAGGATCATCCGAAGTGCTTCTTCACCCGTGTAGCATGCCATCATCCAAACGCGCAGGAAAAAAAGTACATTTCTATGATGATCCTTTACATTTTATGTCATTTCTCGGGGGCGTGAACATGATTACCTGGCTCACCTCATTATCTATAATGAGACGATACAGGAGAAATTACATAAAAATTGATTATTTGTTTTTTATTTGAATCTGTTTATTTAAAAGTAGACATTTTAAACTTTCTATAGATATATTTCTCTTGTATTTGAGGCAAGTATGCGCTGAGATTCGGGTTGTTTCATTTAGGTGTCTGTGAAGAGAGGTGACAGAGACAGAGATGCCAGATAACGCACACTGTTTATTTTCTTTATTCTACAAAAGTATAGCGTTTTGTTTTTATCATGAGTATATACAAAAAACAGTTAACAATTTACAGATTTGATTGATGTATTTGCTCTTATCTGTACGATCAAAACTGGAAGTGAAATTTAAGTTATTTTTGGTGTTGTCAGGAGATTAACCCGCAAAACGCGTATACGCGTTAATCGACTCCAGAGGGTTAATCAAAATCTGAATATTTACTTCCACTCTGGAATGGCATTCCTTTTCTGATGATGTCAGTTTGACGGCTTGGGCAGAATATCCTTGAACACACCCCTCCAGCCATTAGTTTGCTATGAGTGAGAGACAGTGACCAGGAGCGTAAACAAAACCATGCCCTCTATTCGATATTCCATTTCAGGTGGAAATATGTCTAATATGTCATGTTCATATTAGCGCCAGTCCATAGAGTGACCTGTGTGAAGATGAGGTGAGAGCCACGGTTCTCTGCATCTGCAGCCATGGAACTCCCACAAAGCTTGATAAACTCCATTTAACCATGGGAACCAGACAAGTGAACCCCCATTCCAGTACAAGGCATTACTGTAGATAGACGCAAATGAAATAATGACTGAATTAACAAACACAAGTGCATATGATTAAGACAAAAATACTTTACGGTGTGCTAGACATAGCATATTTTTCAGAAAGGAATAATGCGAGCAACAATCTTTATCAGTATAAATAAAGATTGTATAAAGATTGTAAGCCTTTAATGCGAACCTTAAAATGCCTCATTACAAAAGAGTTGTTCCAAACATTGAATCTATTAATTTGATCAACATAATTATGCAGTGCTAGTCTGCTAGATGAACAATCACGAAACACCCAGCACTTTATCTTGAACGTGTGAGAAAATAACCTTGCAGAAAATAACATTTATGCCCAAGCGCCACAAGTGCATGAAACAAAAATGATAATTATAATGGTATAGTCTGAAGAAGTGATGAATGTGAGATGCCAAAGGAGACCGGCAGCATTGTTTCCTTCTTCAGGCCCGGAGAGACTTCATGCATGCAGGTTCACATGAGCGTACAGATGAAATTTAGTTGATTGAGACCAAAGTAGCGCAGACGTGACAACTCGGAAAGCACCGGCATTGGCACGTCCGCAATATTTTCTCAGAATTGGGTTATTTTAACACTGTTGCTGCGGGGTTGCTTTACATGTCCACGGGATGAAGCAATCCCAATAAATGATGTTTTAGTAAAAAGGTTCGGGAGGAGCACGCCAGATACTTAGCCTAATCAACACCGGTGGACCACAATCAAGTAATCAATACAATAGTATAAATATAACTGACTTACTTCTATCCATTGATAGTTTATCAGCATCCTGGTTCGCTCGTTCAAACCATGTCGGACAGACAAACTTCATCTTTCAAAGACTCCTTCTCCCCAGCCTCTTCGTAGCAACAAGCCAACCCCAAGGCTACTCCACAGCACCGTGACACTGCAATCGAGCCCCAGGCCGCATCTTGCGGACGGGCCTCAGCTAGAGCGGCTACCTGCCTCCCAAGGCGCTTAGATCTACCCTCGCCTCCTCCGGCAAGATCACCAGCCAGCTTCCTCATATCGCTCGGCTGGGCAAAAAAAAACCTCCCATAGGGAAGTGGACTGTGTTGAGTCTGAGGCAAGCCCTGATCAATTCTGACGTACAGCCTTCAAGCAAAATAAACAAAACCGAATTATAGGACTTATACATTAACATGCATAAACCTAACCTTTCTCCCGCAATGGCCAGCAAACATAGTCCCGACGCCCGCCCCTTCCAGCTCGGGGCATGCAGCTCAAGCAAGCACTAAGCTGCACCCGCTGCCATACCCAGCTCAGCTTCAGTCCCCAGCAACTCCTTTCTCCAGGTTAAATCTCAATACTCCCTTTTCTCTGCCAAACTCATGGCCGCCCCACCAAACGCCGTTGCCGCTGAGCCTCCCCAAGTGGCTCATTACATCCCAGCCCAGATAATATCAGGTGCGGACGTCAATCTCTCGTCTCTCCTTTCCTTCCTGCCCACTCCCTATTCAAACCGGCAAATAGATTGTGGGGATTTTTCAGTCACATTAAAAAACCCAAATCCCCTTTCATCTCGATTACTTTCTTTTTCCAAGTTCACAATCGCATTTAGTCGTTTCACCGAGATTATCTGTTCAGCCTTCCCCCACAGACGACCCAAACAAACGACTATTTTTCAATTATAGCCAAGCTCTCGTTGTCCTATGGAGGGGTTCAGTTTTACACATAACACAAGCTTTTTTAGCCAAATGTGCAGTTCGAGTCGCCCAATGGAACTAGTGCCCTTACTGGGGCGCACTTGACCCAGATCTCCACAGCAGGGTATTTTTAGGGTGCAGGAAAATTTCCTGCGCAGTTTGCAGGTCACTCACCCACTCCACCACTACCTGCCAACAAACTAATCCTAGTATACCCCTTTGCACCAATACTTCCTCGGTGAAATCCACCAGTTATGTCCCCATATCCGTGACTACAGCAAACTTGCATCCAGCCCCACCAGAAGCAGATAACAGGCAGCCATGCCTCTCCTTCAACAACGGGAGATGCCCCAGACAAAGCTGCCACTTCCTGCACATCTGCAAATTCTGTAGCGGAGCTCATGCCCACATTGTTTGTCCAGTTTATAAAGCAGTGAATAAAAAATAAAAAAAGATCTATGAACTCAATATTTCAATATTTATCACATGACCATCGAACTCGTTCACCATCCAGACAAAGAATTTACTAATTACCTCCTATCTGGCCTCCGACACGGTTTTAACCCCGGCATCGAATGTGCGATTTTTCAAATCATGGTCTGCCATAATCTCCAATCCGCTCACGCTGAGCCTGACTTAGTAGAAAAACCTTAAATAACCTTATCAAAAAGAAGTCAAGTCAGGCTTTATGATCGAGCCCTTCAATAACGTTTCGAGTCAGCCCAATCGGAGTGGCTACTAGAAAATTTTCAGTTAAGAAATGCTTAATAGTCGATCACTCATCACCACATAATTCTACTGTCCCAAGCATTAATAGCTTGATCCCTCTTGATGAATTTTCTCTCAAATACCAAGAAATTGCGGGTCGAAGAAATACTATTTCGCTGTTTAACCTTTGGATGCAAAAGCAGCCCCAAAATTTTGGACACACTATCAGAAGACTTTTGTTGGATTTGGTCTGATATTAATGCAATTCCCCACATTATCCACATCCTAGGTGACTTTCTGGTCATTTCACCTCCAAACGCAAACCCAGCCACTCATCTCCTCATGGTCCAAAATTTTTTTTCCGAGCTTGGGATCCCCATCACTCAGGAAAAAAAACACGGGTCCCGCTACATCTATCAAGTTCCTCGGTATCAACCTAGACTAGGCTAAATTTCATCTCTCTTTGTCCAAGGAGAAGATAGATAGAATAGTCCTCATCTCCTCTACCCTGCTCGGCAGCCCAAGCTGTTCTAAACGCGAACTCCTTTTCCTGCTCTGGCATTTAAATTTCTTAATGCGCATCATCCCCCAAGGAAGCCCCTTTATCTCCTAGCTCTCACATCTTTGATCCACACATTTGAGGACCTCGTTCCCTTATCCCTCACATGCTGCGACGAAATTATGGATAATGTTCCTTAAACAATGGAATGGGCTTTCCCTTTCCTACAACAATCTTGTTTCATCTCCCATCGACATACAACTATTTACAGACACAGCTCCCTCAATCGGTTTTGGAAGTTTTTACCAAGGACGTCTACATGGCCCCCCCAGCTGCAGGACTCATCCCAGTCCTCAGCTCTTTTCGAGCTCTACCCCCTCGTAGTTGCAGCCTTTAAAGGCCGTTCTTACTCTCCTGTCCTCGTGCCCCTCCTCAGACGTTTAATATGGATGTAGCATGCAACCAATTTATAATAAATGTCAAACACGTTCCAGGTTCAGAAAAACAAATTGCTGACTCCCTGTCTCGCTTTCTGTTTCAGAAATTCAGGACTCTGGCTCCAGAGGTCGACCAATTCCCCACACAAGTTCTTCTCTATTCAGAATTAATATTCCCACCCTCTAAAACCACTTCTCGATGCATTGCTCGACACCATTCTCCAGGTAGTTTCTCCCATAAACCTCCAATCATACGTAACTGCATGAAGATGCTTCAAGGCATTCCACCTCACATACAACACTCTGTTCTGGGATTTGTCCCTACTCTCAGTTACTTCCTTTATATACTCCAGGTCGGGTCCATCAAAGGATATCTGAGCGGAGTTCAGTTTTTCCATAAACTGATGTTCAGCTCTCCCTTACCCAAAATAAGGAATTCACAAACCTCCATCCTGATAAAAGGGATCCAGTGATCCCAGCCCACCAGATGTCTCCCGGCCAGACAACTTTATCTTTCTATTCTACAGCCAGCGAAGCTTACCCGTTTGAAGCAGTTTGCTCCCATTCGACGTTGGCGAGAGCCTCCAGGCTAGATAACCTTACCTTTTCCTTCCTATGGCCGGCGAGACTTACCCATTTGATGCATGTGCTCCCATCGAATGCCGACGAAAGCGTCCCGGCCACACAACTGTACCTTTCCTTATATGCCTGGAGAGGTTTACCAATTCGATGCTGTGAGTAGGAAGCTCCCATCGGATGTCGGCGAGAGCCTCCTGGCTAGACAAACTTCCCTTTTTCTTCCTACGGTCGGTGAGACTTACCTATTTGATGTCAGGTGTTTGAGCTCCCATCAAATACTGGCGAGAGCCTCCCGGTCTCCCGACTTTGACTTTTCTTCTATGCCCGGAGAGGTTTACCCATTCGATGCCGTGAGTAGGAAGCTCCTATTGGATGTCACAAGAGTATCCTTGTCGGTCAGCCCAAAAACCTTTTTATCTGCCAAACTGAGAGGACCCAGACGTCCATAGTCCTGAGTCTTTTTTATAATTCTTTTACATTTGTATATTGATTTTCCAGTGACATAACAAAATCAGTGTCAAGTACAACTGACAAGAAAAACATAAATAATAATAATAATAATAATAATAATAAAAAATAAATTTTTTTTTTTTTTAATTTAGCACCTAACTTTCTCCAACTTCACAAACTGAAGTATGTCCCTGATCCAAGACAAGTGAGAAGGCAGCGCAGGAGACTTCCACCTTAATAAAATCAAACGTCTAGCCAAAAGGGAGACAAAGGCTACAAAGTCAGCTTTATATTCAGGAAGCTGCAAAGTAGAAGGTAAAACCCCAAACAAAGCGGTACATGCTGTTGGATCAAATTGAGCCCCTGTACAAATAGAAATAGAATCAAATATCTGCATCCAAAAATTAAATAGTGGAGGGCAAGACCAAAACATATGGACATGGATAGCTGGAGCCTGATGACATCTAATGCACATGGGATCGACATCATTATAGATTTTGGAGAGCCTCACTCGAGTGAGATGGGTACGATGTAGAATCTTGCACTGGATCAGACCATGTCTAGCACAAATAGATGAGGAGTGAAACCGACGCAAAATGGCAACCCACAGCTCCTCCGGGATTCCCTCCCCTAGATCCTCCTCCCATTGGGTTTTAATTTTATGTTGCGTGTGTGCTTATGTGTGTGTGTGTTGTGGAATGTGGGGGTTTCATGTCTCCTTTGAGGCTCGCACGGGTATCGTAAATAATTTAAATCCAGCCAGGCTGGCGCCAGGCCAGGCATTTAATGTAAAAAGGTTTCATTTTATATGCCTGAATTTAACCCATGAATTGATGACCTGCATGTCTGTTACATTATATTAATTATTGTGTCGATGTTGTAATTCCGTGTAAAAAAAAATCAAAATCTTTCCCAATAATAAACCATGGGTCACCAAGTTAAGCTGCTATTAATAATAAGAAAGCAGCCTTTTATAGTGGTGATAAAGAAAGGATTCAAGTTGCCCAAAGAGAGTTGAAAGTCATCATCAGACAGGGCAAACAAAAATATAAGGAAATTGTTGAAGGTAAAAATGTCCATTAGCAACACAAGAGGTCTATGGAATGGTATGAAGTGTATTACTGGATATGGGACTAGTAATCCCAGTTTATGTAAATTGGGGTATACAGGCTAACGATGACAATACTTTTTTTGCCAGGTTTGATGAATGCGATTTCTCTTCTGTACATGAGAATGTCCTCTCTAATCTAAGCGCAGAGTAGTTCTGACGACTGTAGTTCAGCTATTAATCTTAGTATGGAAGAGGTTCGTCAGCAGTTAAGGTGTATTAAACCAAATAAGGCAGAAGGCCCCGATGATGTACATCCACGTACTTTAAAAGTGTGTGCTGATCAGCTATGCTCTGTTCTTCATTCACTGTTTTCTTTGTCTCTGGCCTCTGCTAAAATACTGGTTATGTGGAAAACATCTTGCCTTATTCCTATTCCTAAAAAAGCCAAGGTGTCAAATAGTCATGCTAATCTGAGGCCTATAGCTCTGACATCACACATTATGAAATGTTTTGAGAGGGCTGTACTTGATCATCTGACTAGGCAGATGTCTGTTCTTCAGGATCCCTTGCAATTTGCATATAGGAAGGATGTGGGGGTAGATGATTGCACTATTATTTAGCTGGTGTGAGTCAAACTTTCTAAAACTAAATATAGGGAAGACTAAAGAACTTGTGATTGATTTTAGAAAGAAAAAGGAGAAGGTCCTCCCAGTCACAATTAATGGTCAGCCGATTGAAATTGTTCAGTCATATAAATTTTTAGTCATATCATAAAAATGTCCATTTGGATGAAAAATTAAATTGGAAAGAGAATACTAATGTTTTAATAAAGAAGGCTCAGTCAAGACTTTTCTTTTTGAGAAAACTCAGATCTTTTAACATTAGTACAAAGCTTTTAGATGTTTTCTATCAGGGGATCTTGGCTAGTTTTCTTTTTTATGCTGTCCTTTGCTGGGGAGGCAGCTTATCTGTTGATGATAAAAATAGGATAAATAAGCTGATAAAGAGAGCTGGTTCAGTTATTGGTGTTATCCCAGACTCACTTGAGGTCATTGTGGAGAAGAGGATGAGGTCGAAATTAAAAATTGTTTTTTGAAGGCCATCCACTATAGTGTTTTTAATGGACTCAGAAGCTCTTTCAGCGAGCGTTTAA
>NW_020523643.1:0-5000 GCF_003368295.1 Carassius auratus
ATCTGACTGTTAGCAATGGTTTGTTTGTTGGTTTTGTCTTCAGGTAATGTCACAGCTTCCAAACGCTATCAGCGGCAAAAGCCTACTGGCTCTCGTGATTCTTTAGCTCCGCCCACACGTCACGCCTACAGACGCTCGTGTTTTTCCGAAAAAATCGGTACAGACTATCTTCTCTTATGAATATAATAAAACTAAAGACTTTTTGGAGTTATGAAGGATGCAGTACTACTCTATAGGTACTCAAGATTAACAGGATATTGAGTGAAAACGAGCATTTCACCCCCCTTTAATGTCCCTAGTCATTGCGTGATAAAAAAAATCTGATATTTTAATCAAATTAAGATATTTTAATCATAAGAATTTCTAGGGGTACCAAAAATTGTAGCCATTGTGCACTGGAGAAAATATTTATTTTGCTAATATTATTTTTTCCCCCACTTTAAATTTTTGCTTCAATTAAAGGGGCATTACACACACAGTTTCACCCAATCTCATGTTAATTTTGAGTTCATAAAGAGCAGTACTGCATCCTTCATATCTCCAAAAAGTATTTAGTTTTATTATATTTAAAAAAGAAAGATAAAGCTTTATGATATGCCGCCGGATGAAGCTCATTGATGGGTGTGATCCGCTCTCGCTCTGGTGGATTTTTTTTTTTTTCCGGGAGAAATGTCCATATAAGGAGTTCCACCCTCATCTACGTCATGAAGAGCCACGATTTTCTCAGTTTCTCAGAAACTTGTACGAACCTGGAAGTAAGATTTTTGGAACAATACTCTGTCATATTTCCAAATAGTTTTTTTAAGCTTTGTCCATGCTTAGCATGATAATCTATGAATGTACGAAACAGCATTGCACCCCCCTTTTAAGATTCAACTTTTTGGAAATTTTTGAATGAAAGATCAAATGGATGAAAAATGCAGATTTTGTTTCACAGCCTTCTCTGATCATATTTACCAAGGTATGAATAATTTTGAGCACAAGTACATTAATAGATATGTATATATATATATATATATATGTGTGTGTGTGTGTGTATGTATGTGTGTGTGTGTGTGTGTGTGTGTTGTTATATTATATAATGAATTATATATTGGCATTATATTGATCAACAGTCACCCTGCTCTCCAGATATCGATATCTGGTTGACTGCTGGTATCATATGAGTATCTTTGCTTTAGATTCTCTTCTCGTTCTCTGTCTGCCTCCTCTAGTGTGGTTTGGACACTGATGGAGAACTGCAGCAGAAAAGCTCTAAGCTCTTCTCTGTGTGGTGTTGAGAGTTTATCTGAGTTATTTATACACTTAATGTGCCTGGCTGTACATCAATAGTTAAATGGTGTACCAGTAAGTGATCTACATCAGACAAAAACTTTCCTTTTGGGATGTTAAAATGATTGATTCATTTAATGTAAATTCAGTAAATGTTTGTATAAATGTTTTTCTAGGTCAGGGTTTGCCAAAGGGACTTGTGAGTTGATTAAAAAAAGCAAATAAATAAGTCATAAAAAATGTAAAAATTGAAAGAAAGTAATCATTTCAGACTACATAAAATCAATTGTATTTGTTTACCTGCATGTCTTGTGACTAATATCCAACATCAAAGAACTGTGAACATGCACAAGTTTAAAAAAAAATTAAAAATGAAATTAATATTGAACTATTATTATTAACATATTAATCTCAGGATACTTAAAATATTTTAGGTAAAATATCGATACTTCACTCGTACTGCGTCTGCTAAGATGCTCTGGGGAAAACTCCTTATTCTCTGAATACCGAAACTGGTTTGTGCAGTGAATTAAAAATGAACCAATGCAGGCTCAGCAGTGGAGCGACAAAGCCTGTCAGAGCCCACCAAAATGGGCAGGGCATCTGGCTATATAAGCGGGCACTTCGCCATAGGATCCTCAGATCTTGCAATGACTGTAAGATCTCCACTCTACGAGACTCGAAGACTGAACAAGCCTTGCAGCGGATTAAGACCCCTTCCTGCTCGGCAGAGTTTGCCGCTCTTCAGCAGCCTTCAGTGTCTGCAGCAGCTGTGTAGCAGACGGAATGTCTTCATTGCGAGGATATGAGTCTCGCCTCCATCCGCTCACGGACAGCTTTCTTTTCAGAAAGCGACTCTGCCCCACCTGCCCTCCCACTTTCTTTCTCCCAGGAGCCTGTGAGGAAAAAGTAGCGGGGCAGAGGATCTTGTTGCTCGGTGAAGAGTGAGCCCCCGTGTGCCTCACTCTCTCCACATTAGGGATGGGAAGATTCGCCGATTCGCTCTGTGCATCAGCATAAAAAGTTAACGATTGGATGTGTTAGTTTAAAAAATGTGCATCAGCTACAATTTGTCATTTATATCAAGAAGCATAATTTCGAACATATGTTCAATCGATTCATTTATATTTAATTACTAGTGGATGGGTTATACTTTTATTATTTAGAAAGTGACCAATTATCTGTTACCAATATCTTTTATGTAGATTGATTCTCTTCTCTAAACTGTTTCTCAAGCGTGCTCTCTCATCACCGCTGCTGCTGCGTGAATATGACGCATCACAACACCACAGAGACCTGAGGAAAAACTGGGATTAAAGTCCGAAACCTGACTTGAGATAACCGAACAAATTCACTCAATCTCACTAATTTGTACACGCTTATTCTTAAGCAGACCTTAATATCGATCATGGATCAAATAGATCCACCATGACAATCAGCGAATATATCTATGCTGTTTAAAGGGATACTCAACCTCAAAATGAATATGTTGTCATTAATCACTTACCCTCATGTCGTTCCAAATCCGTAAAAGCTTTGTCTTCGGAACACAATTTAAGATATTTTGGATGAAAACCGGGAGGCTTGTGACTGTCCCACAGACTGCCAAGTAAAATGCACTGTCAAGGTCCAGAAAAGTATGAAAAGCATTGTCAGATCAGTGGTTCAACAGTAACATTATGAAATGACAAAAATACTTTTTATACAAAAAAAAAAGAGACTTTATTTAACAATTCTTCTCCTCTGTCTCTCCCCACATCCCTGTAGTGCCATTTTGATGAATATAAGCTGAGTGCAGGCTGCATACGTTCTTCTGTTTCAGTCGCACCACCACTACAGTTTTCTATCTGTATTTATGCTTTGATTTGAAAGAAAACAGCGCATCCTTGTGACGCGGCTGAAACAGAAAATTGTACGCAGCATACACGTAAACAGAGAGTTTTGACTCATACCCTAAAAGTGACATTTTCAAGAAGCTATACAAAATTATCTGTGGGGTATTTTGAGATAAAACATCACATACATATACATTACATTTACATTTAGTAATTTAGCTGACGCTTTTATCCAAAGCGACTTACAAATGAGAACCATGGAAGCAATCAAAATCAACAAAAGAGCAATGACATACACGTGCATACACACTATGGGGACATCAGAGAACAATTTAATATACTGTATCAATGCATTCTATGGGACCTTTAATTCACTGCACAAACCTGTCTGTGGAGTTACACTGCGTTATTGAAAAGGCTTCAGTTATTTGTAGAAAAAGGAGTTTTCCCATAGCGTCTTAGCAGATGCATAACTGGTTACCATATATCAGGGAACCGAGGTTACATTATTAACAGAATACGTTTTTTTGAAGAAAAATTTTGGTAACCGAGCTGTTGATGGAACCCATTGACCTCCATAGTATTTGTGGCTACTGGCAACTGTTTGGTTAACAGCATTCTTTAAAATATCTTTGTATGTGCTCAGCAGCAGAAAGAAACTCATACAGGTTTGCAATTTGAGAGTGGATAAATGATGACAGAATTTACATTTTTCGGTGAACTGTCCCTTTAAGAAAGTGCGTTTTAGTTGTATTGTGAAGTATGCAGTAGATGCTCAGTGAATTAAACTATAAGTTTGGTTTAGTCTTTTGTAATTAACCTTTTTTAACGAAGTCTATAATATAACTTCATAGTGTGTGTGTGTGTGTGTGTGTGAGGTTACTGTAGTGAAGCAAAAAGTGGACCGCTTCTTCTGGACGCACTTCTATTATTCATACTGTACACAGTCATGAGAACACAGACACATGTGTACAACCACAAGACTCAATCTTAGATATGTCAGTCTTGAGGAAATTGAAAGACTAGGCTACTTCTCAAACAAACAGCTCATCCATTCAAATGGCATCATATTTGAAATGAGTTCAATTAATGCTTAATTGTCATGCCTGCTGTCATGATACCTTGCAGCAAGGTGAATTAAACATATCATACTATTGGTTGATTGTTGTCGATGGTGTAAGATAAAATATTTTTTCATAAACACGAGGTGAACTTTACAGCCTCATTGCATTCATCCACCACACGCGCACATAATATGAAAAATCACAGAAAGTGTCTTCTGTGTGTCATTATTACAGCTCGAGGACGATGGCTGAAGAGGAATGGCCTGTAATGGCTTTTTACACAGCTGGAGTGATGAGAAGTTTGTGATTAATATTTGTCTTAATTAATGATGTGTCAGGCCTTGATTTGCGCAGTGTCATTTCTCATACTACTGTTGACTGCAACGGCGTGTGTGTATCCGTGTGTGTGTCTTTTCTCTGGTTATATTTCGGTCTCAAAAACGGAGCTCTCCTCAATTGCTATGTAAATACAAAAGATTATGCTAATTCAGATTATGCAAACTGGAAGATTATAGTGAAGTGTGTGTGTGTGTGTGTGAGAGAGAGAGACTGAAAACGAATCTGTGTGAATAAAGCAGCCGTTTTTCACATGTATGAAATGTTTTAGTAAAGTTGTGGGTATGCTGTATATATTTTGTATTCATCCATTTATATTTAAGAGTAAATGCATTTGAATGTCAAAGTGCAGGTGATGCTGATTGGTATTGTGGTTGTTTGTCTCCATCTAGTGGCAACTGAATGATTAAATCAGGAAAGATCTCAACGTTTATGTTCTTCAAGGTACTTGAGGCATGCTGGATTGTGAATAAGTCACGGCTGAAGAGTGTTG
>NW_020523643.1:7500-135000 GCF_003368295.1 Carassius auratus
GAGTGTTATTGTTGTGACTTTTGAGGTTATATACAGAACCAGTCTTATTTTACTATCATTAAGATACTATTGTGTTTTTTATATATATATATATATATATATATATATATATATACAATTTGGATTATTTTTCATTTTTGTATTTTCCATTTTCATTTTAATTGTAGTGAATGCTTTAGTAGTTGTGTTGCATGTTTTATTTATTTAGATATATTTCTATATAGTTGTGAAACTGAAATTTAGTTTTAGTTACTTTAAGTGACCAAATGTGCTTTTTTAATTTGTTTTTTACAGTGTACAGAATATTTTTTCGATATTATAAAAAATAGTAGCTACTAACTGAATAAATGCAAATGAACGAATCATGGGTTTCTAACATGGTGAATGTCAAACGCATGTTTTACGGTCGCATGGCTTTGCAGTCGTCCTCTGTAGTACACAAGGGAGTTTCTCTGTACTTGTACATTTCTGAAACACATGATTCCTTGCTTTGGAACTAGAAATGTTTGTTATTTTGGACAGTGGATCTCGTCTCATGCAGTCTTTTAGATCTTCACTACTGTTTGTAATGTTTTTTTTTTTTTTTATTATGCTTTTGAAAGTCTCTTAATCATGCCAAGGCTTCATTTATTTGATCAAAAATACATATATATTAATTTTTTTATATTGTGAAATATTACAAGGTAAGCTGTTTTCTGTGTGAATATATTGTCAAATGTAATTTTATCCTTGATATTAAAGCTGTATTTTCAGCATCATTCCTCCAGTCTTCATTGTCACATGATCCTTCAGAAATAATTATAATATGCTAATATGCATATGCATTCAATATGAAATTAGTTTGCTACTCAAGAAACTCAAGAATCATTTCTAGTAATTCTATTACTATTTTTTTTGTATTGTAATAATGTTTTTCACTGTATTCTTGTGGTGATTTTTTTTTTTACATTGTGCTATATATTGCATTTAATTTATGTAATGAAATGTAAAATATCACATTATTATTAATATTTATTATTATTTTAAGTTTGTCTTAATATGATAATAAAAATGTTGTATCCACAGCTGTCAATCTACAGTTTCCTCTGCCTCTGAAATGAGACACTTTTAACCATTTATTCAATTTCTAAAGGATAATATATACACTGAAGAAAAATATAAATGCAGCACTTTGGTTTTCTGAACTCAGACCTAAGACCTTTTCTATGTACACAAAAGGCCTATTTCTCTCAAATATTGTTCACAAATCTGTCTAAATCTGTGTTCGTGAGCACTTCTCCTTTGCAGAGATAATCCATCCACTTCACAGGTGTGGCAGATCAAGATGCTGAATAGACAGCATGATTATTGCACAGGTGTGTCTTAGGCTGGCCATAATAAAAGGCCACTCTAAAAAGTGCAGTTTTACTGTATTGGGGGGTCCAAAAACCAGTCTGTATCTGGTGTGAGCACCATTTGCCTCACGCAGTGCAACACATCTCCTTCACATAGAGTTGATCAGGTTGTTGATTGAAGCCTGTGGAATGTTGATCCACTTCTCTACAATGGCTGTGTGAAGCTGCTGAATGAACTGGAACAGACTGTCGTATACGCCGATCCAGAGCATCCCAAACATGCTCAATGAGTGAAATGTCTGGTGAGTATGCTGGCCATGCTAGAACTGGGATGTTTTCCACTTTCAAGAATTGTGTACAGATCCTTGCAACATGGGGCTGTGCATTATCATGCTGCGACATGAGGTGATGGTAGTGTATGAATAGCCACGACAATGGGCCTCAAGATCTCGTCACGTTATCTCTCTGCATTCAAAATGGCATTAATAAAATCCACTTGTGTCCGTTATTCCTATGCCTGCCCATACCAAAACCCCACTGCCACCACGGGCTACTTGATCCTGGACGATCTTGGAGGTGAACGCAGATTTACTGCCAAATTCTCTGAAACGCCTTTAGAGACGGCTTATGGTGGAGAAATGAACATTCAATTCATGGGCAACAGCTCTGTTGGACATTTCTGCAGTCAGCATGCCGACTGCACGCTCGCTCAAAACTTGTGACATCTGTGACATTGTGCTGTGTGATTAAAACTGCACATTTTAGAGTGGCCTTTTATTGTGGCCTTTTACCTGTCCAATAATCATGCTGTCTAATCAGCATCTTGATCTGCCACTCCTGTGAGACGGATGGGTTACCTCGGCAAAGGAGAAGTGCTCACGAACACAGATTTAGACAGATTTGTGAACAGTATTTGAGAGAAATAGGTCTTTTGTGTACATAGAAAAGGTCTTAGATTTTTGAGTTCAGCTCATGAAAAATGGGGGCAAAAACAAAAGTGTTGCATTTATAATTTTGTTCATTGTTTGTTTATATTATATATTTTTTATTATTAAATATTCTGTTTCACATTTAAATACATCATGTTAAGTAATAAAGTGTACTGCCCATGTTTTATTGCAAATCTGCTGTAATTATCTGTCTGTAGATAAGTTTTATGATGATCTGGAGCTGTCCGTGGTGTGTCACCGTCCCGAGGGTTTGGAGCAGCTGGAGGCTCAAACCAACTTCAGCAAGAAAGAGCTGCAAGTGCTGTACAGAGGCTTCAAAAATGTATGCAAACTCACACACATGTAGATGCATTTTGATGGTCTGTCTGCTCATCTGTCATAATCAATCGTGTGTGTTTTTCTGGTTGTTTGTCAGGAGTGTCCCAGTGGTGTGGTCAACGAGGACATGTTCAAGCAGATCTACTCACAGTTCTTTCCTCACGGCGGTCAGTGTGTGTTTGCAGCTGATCTGTCCTTGTCTCAGTCAAATCACTTGATTATATTGTTGCAAAGTGGTGTTTATTAGTTAAAATGATTGTGAGCAGGATCTCACTTTTCCAGATGCTCAAAAATGAATATTGCTTTAAAACTACAGATATCAACAGATTCTGTGTGAGTTAAGTTTAGTGTTAGGATATATAACAGTGTTATTTTTCTTTCATTTATATAGTATAAAAGTTTTTGTTAATATTTTAATATTGATTTTAATTATATTTTCTGTATACATATGTAATTTTAAAGGTTTTAGTAAACTAGCTGTGTTTTTGTTATTTTTATTACTTTTTAAGATGTCTATGTAATTTTTAGTTTATTTATTTAGTTTTTTTTTTTTGTATGCAACCAAATAAACCAACTTTCTTTTTTGTATCTTATTTTACTTCAGTTGAACACTTATGTTAAGATTTTGTTTTATTTATTAAATGTTAAAAAGTATATTGATTGTCTATATAGTTTTATTTTTTGTATATTTATTTTTTATATTTATTTTTTAGTACTTAAATTTAAACTAAATATATATATATATATATATATATATATATATATATATATATATATATATATATACAAACTTACAATCATCAATACATCTGTTGTACTATTTTTTTTTTTTTGTTAACATTACATTATAAAAATACTGCTTTTTAGTTTTTGGTTCTTGTTAACTTAGGTCCATGAAATAATTTAACAGATTCAATTTTTTATTTTAATAACGTGTTAACCGCAATTAACATTAACTGAGATTGTGTGTGTGTGTGTTTGTGTTCTCTCTGCAGATGCCAGCACATACGCACATTACTTGTTCAACTCCTTCGACTCTTCCCAGAATGGATCCATCAAATTTGAGGTCCCATTTCTCTTGATTTCTCCATTGTTCTTCACCTCTTTTGTTTCATCTGTTGTTATTTTTACTTCTGTGTCAGCGGTGCTTTATGATTGTGTCTTCAAAGATAAATCACTCCTCATGGTTTCTCTATCTTTCAGGACTTTGTAGCGGCTTTGTCCATTTTACTTAGAGGAACAACAACAGAGAAGTTACAGTGGACCTTCAACCTGTACGATATTAACAGAGACGGTTACATTAATAAAGAGGTGTGTGTATCAGTCATCACTCTAAATCTCCATCTTAATAAGGTGATATCTGAATGCTTCATTTGATGATCGATATGTATAACATAATCCAGGAGATGACTGATATAGTGAAAGCCATATATGACATGATGGGCCGCTTCACGTATCCTGCTCTGAAGACAGACACTACCAAACAGCACGTGGATGCTTTCTTTCAGGTCAGTTTGTGATAGTACATCTTGAACATTTGTCTGTACAAGATTATGCTGTTGTAGGTTTTCATTGCATTATAAATCACTTCTTTGCAGAAAATGGACAAGAACAGAGATGGAGTCGTCACTCTTGATGAGTTTATTCTCTCCTGTCAAGAGGTATACAGTACCTGTTCATGTTCACAATGGCATACAATGCATACTATTTTTGTAGTATGTGTATAGTGCAAAGAGTGCAAATTAAATATGTTTTTGCAGTATGAATACAGTTATGCATGGAATAACCTGATGAACCCTGTGAATACTTTGCACTGTATACATACCGCAAAAACAGTATGAAGAATATTCTTACACATTTTTGCAAATGTAGTAGGTTATATGGTAATTCCATGCATTAAAAATGTGCATACTGTGGACTGTATACATACTGCAAAAATACTATGCACAGTATACAAACTTTTCTGATCTGTATTATTAAAAGCTGAACATTTCTCATTGCATACCGCTTCACATTCCATTCCATTGGAAAACTTCCTCTCTTAAATGTAAGCAGTGTCCTCTGGTGTCCGAGAATGAGTACTGCACAATTGATAATCCATCATTAAAATCAGTCCTGCCCACGAAAGCCATGCAAAAAAAAAATATCATTTATTTATTTATAAAATAAGAAATCATGCCATCCACTCCTATTTGAATTAGATATAATATTTAATTTTTCATTTGATCAAATAGGACACTCAAGTTTCTAAGCGTATTGTGATGGTCTGTGATGGTTTTAACTAGTGTTATTTTAGTATCATTGACATAGTATTATAGTTTTGTTTATATTTTGAATTCGTTTTTCTTTAAACTAATCAAAACAAGAATTGTTGAGAAACTAGCTGAAATAAAAAATATATATACATTAGTTATGTGTAATAACCCTGTTTTAACTCCTTTAGAACTCTTTAATTTTTGGTTAATTCTAATGAAAAATAAACAAATAAATCAAAAGAGGCCAGATTGCACCACATTTCTCTAACTAGTTTTATTATTTAGTTATTTTGGTTCAGAATTACTTTTTAATTTCCATTCTTTGCAGCACAAAGCCAGCAGTAACTCTGTGAACTGTGATTGGTTATTTTACATGTCATTCAAGCTGCTTCTTGTCTAACTGGATGTTGTTTTTCACTAGAACGCACCAATAGTATAAAGACAGACTTTATAATAGTTCATAAAAGTATTATTAGCTTGTTTGTGTTCCTTCCTCTCAGTCTCTTCCTCCCTTCTTTAGCCGTGACTCACTGAATTTCGTTTACTTCTCTTCACATTTCTTCTTTTCAGGATGAAAACATCATGAGATCATTGCAGCTCTTTGAGAATGTGATCTAGAGCCACAGGAAGAAAGAAACCAAATGAACTGTTGAATCTGATCAAAAAAAGGAGGAATAACTTTTACCCCCAATCACCATGGTTACAGCTTGAAATCACCTTTTTACCATGGCAATATGCCGACTGTTTGATTTACGTGCTGGGAAACCGGTGTGTCCTTGTACCCCGGTGTTTGACCTCATTCTGTTGCAAATGTGATTCACTAATAACTAACAAAATGGATCTAGTTAAAAAGAATTGTGTGTCAAAGGCCCAGTGGGTTTCCCAGAGGTCCTGTAGAAGCCAGCTGAACTCTTTAGATGGGATTTCATTTACTGTGAAGGATTTGAAAATGTATCACTGATAAATGCATCTGATGCATTCTAATTCTCGTTACGTTTTTGCTGAACAACATCCGATACACTCGACCTGTGATAGTTCTCCAGCTAATGTGCAACAAATATTCAGCACATCTTATCCTAAGGCCATTTTTATGTGTTTGTCATTTGGCTAGAAATGCTAATCCAGTTGTATAACCAATGGTTTTCTCACGAACCGACCAATGAACAGTCATTTTGCAGAAGTTGCTCGTCTGCTGTGAAGTGACAGTGTTGCGCTGTTTGTTTTTGACAGTATTTGTCATGTGCTTGTGCATCTCGTCATCCTGACCATCACTGCTTGCCGTTCGTGTCCATTATTACTGATGGTCTGCATTCGTCACTCGTCTCAAGCTGGCTTGCGATTGCCCTTAGCTCCGCCTACTCAAATATCTGCTTTCTGATTGGTCTGTTTGTCTGTCAGTGTCACAGGGAGAAGATCTGACATCAGGTCACATTTCACCCCAGTATCCTCAACATGTGGTTCTCTTTAATGAAGTACGGTGATTTTATTTAAATATGCATAAATTAAAGGCAGCAGATGTCTTATTTCTTATCATTTTGGGCCGAAGTGACACATTGGCTTCTGTGTGGATGGCAGCTCTGCATGTGAAAATGGACTTTGATTGACAGGTGCCGTAGCAAACTTTAGCAGTCACTATGTTTGTCTTTGTACGTTATACTAATATAAAACTATTTTATTTTATTATTGTGGAAAAGCTGTGAATGGCCAAAATTAGCACTGTTTTATGCAGCCATAATGCCACCTTACTGTGACATGATTTAAGAAAGCAAAAATATCGTGAAATTAATTAAAAGACATAAAAATAAAAATAAATGTTAACTGTTTGATTTGTCTTGACAAGGGCAACTCAGCATGAATGACATTCACAATTTCCATTGTTTTCGTAATCTAATATATAGTGAAAATGAATATTAGCGGTGGCCTAATGGTTAGAGAGTTGGGCTTGTAACCCAGTGGTCACAGGTTCAATTTTTAACACTGGATGAGAGTTGAAAAATAGAGAATATATATATATATATATATATATATATATATATATATATATATATATATATATATATATATATATATATATATATAGAATCTCCTAATAATGTGAACAAATACTTTGTGCCAGGAAACATCAGCCACCATATTAAAAGTGTGTTGAAAAACAGTCCTGGCAGACTAGAATATGCTCTGATAACCATAGTAATGCTGTTTTTATTATGTTTTCTGATCATTTTGTGTTTTCGAACAATCACTGTGTCGTTACAGCATGATGAGTTTAACATATATGATATTTGATTTATTACACACATTGGATATTTTATACTCTGCAAAGTTGGTCTGAATATTCAAATTCGGAGCGGCGGTGTCTCAGAGAGTTATATAAAAACTGTGTTATTGTATAAAGTAGAGGGGCGACTGAGGGACCATTATTTTTCCATGATGTTGTTAAAGAGGAAACGGAGAGACAGACGGTCAATCAGACAGACATAGGAAGCTTAACCTTGTATCCTCTTGTTGAAATGTTGTGTAAACTATTTAACAATAAAATTTTCGATGCATAATGCTGCTTGTTCAGTGTTAAACTGAATTTACACACCATTGCTTTTCCGGTTGAAAGTACGTCAACAATGACAAACATTAGTCGGTAACGCATCGCCACCATAAGAGCACAAAAGAATTACGATAAGTACAATATTTTTGTAGCCTTTCTCACAGATATCATTTGAACAGTTCATATGTACAGATCTGTGACTCAGGTTGATTGACAGTTAGTTTCTGTGAATAATTCACCCTATTTTTCCAGGGCAGCATCTACATTTTGGAAAGTTTTTGTGTCCGTAACAAACTCAGACGTCATTACAGTTCATTATTCCCACAAAAAAGTGCTTAGATGCTTTACAAAACAAATTATAAATAAATAACCAGTCAAAAAGCCTGCTTCATATTTAAAGTTCAGTCTTTCCACTCTGACAGTCCAGGACAGTTTGAAGCTTCTCGGTCCTGATCCAGCCTCATGGCGGGGATTTTAATCCAGTGCGGTGGTCGTTGGAGCCATTTTACCCGGTCTCTCCTGGGCCCAAGGCTGGAGGTTCTGGAGGGCATAGAGCGAGGAGTTATGCACACATAGAGGATCCGAAGACACTGATTCGCTCATGGACTTCTGGAGGGCGTCGGCCTGAAGCTGAAGCAGCATCCGATTGGCTTGCTGACGTCCCGCCTCCCTTTCCTCAGCTGTTTGCCTTCTGGAGATTTAAAAGATTAAAATTAGCAAAATGTAGAAATCCAAAACATTTGACATTTTTTTAGAATGTAAATAATAAAAAAATCTGTGGATATTAAATTATAATTATAATAATAGACCCTTTCACAGATTGTGAGCATTTCCACAGTTATCATCAACAACATACACATAGCTAATTTTTTTTAAGTGTACATTAATAACACTTTATTATTATTATTATTATTATTATTATTCATTACAAAATTGTTAATTGTAATTTTAATTTCAATTACAAAAGAGCTTTAATGAACAATTTGCCTTATACAAACATTATACTATTATTTGTAAGCTTTTTTTTTTTCTTCTGGGGCCTGAAATGGAGGAATTTGGGTCAATAATGCTAATTAAACAATATTTAGCTGAATGTGTTTTTGTGCTGGTACCTTGGCTGATTTAGGACTGTCACGGATAAATAAATGTGACAATAAACACGCCAGTAGGTGGCAGCAAACCCCTGTTTTAATAAATACTTAATTGAATCACGAATGATTCAATTAGAAAAGAAACAAATGAATGGACCGTTGAATCACTGGCTCACATGATTCGTTTAAAACAGATTCATTCAAGGAATGAAATACTGATTACTCCAAACTGTTGTATAAAATTATTAGAATATTTATGTGTTGATATTCAGAAAACTATTACTTGTGCAGTGAATATAAAAACAACAACACCATATATATATATATATATATATATATATATATATATATATATATCCATTTTGCACCAAGAAAAAAAAATCGCCAATTGCTGTTATTTAGTTCGTGATCGTAAGTAGATAATTTTTTACATTTAACTTGCACGAAAATTTTTACATACACAACATTATTAATCTAAAGGGGACGGTAAGTGGTTGGACATATTTTTCTCTTTTGACCAGAGTAATCAGTCTCAGTGTTTTTCCTATTTTGGAAAGCCACAGAAGCGCAGAATTTGTTTTTTAAATAAAATGCATTTGTTGTAGTTTCCGTTCACCACTAGCCTATAAAATAATAATAATAATAATAATAATAATAATAATAATAATAATAATAATAATAATAATAATAATAATAATAATCACCCAACTATGATGTCTTCCGCTTCTGTACATGAAAATGTGAAAAAGGTCAGTGTTTAAATTACATTTGTTTAATGTAATTGATTTAATTATAATTATGTAAAATAATTTAGTTCAAATTTAAACAGTTTAATGTCTACCTTGATTCTAAATGCCACCAAAAGTTTGTAGCCTACTTCATTTTCCAGTTCAAATCTAATCAATCAAATAAAAAGTGACTGTTTTGAGAAAGCTTTCAGTCATGCCTGTGATGTTTGGGTGAACAGATCTGGTTCAAACCGGTCTCACCTCCACTTGGTCCGTCGGTTCTGGAACCAGGTCTTGACCTGCGCGTCCGTCATCTTCAGGCTCTTGGCGAGGGCCGCGCGCTCCGCGGACGCCAGATACTTCTGCCGATGGAAGCGTTTCTCCAGCTCGCAGATCTGCACGCGCGAGAATGACGTGCGGGGCTTTTTCCGTTTCGGGGGAGTTCGGTTCTGATACGGGTGACCGATCCGCCGGGTCACGGTGAACGGAATGAGAGCTGCGAGACACAAGGACAGGAGTCATTTACGATCTGTTCATTTTATCAAAAAACAAATAATAAAACATTCAAGTATTATTATAGCCTTCTAAAGTAGCCTAATTGTTAATTGTTCGAGTTTGAAACGAAATTTTGACTTTGTAGGCTAATTTTAATATTTGTTTAAGATAGCCTACATATAACGAAATAATATGAAAGCATATTTTTTTTGTGCATAATGTTTTATGAAGGAACATTATTTTCCTTCCCAAAACAGCTGTTTGTCCTCATGCACGACAACATGGTCCTGATCAAGGAGGTCATCGAGTGCAATGACAAAACAACTCGAATTTGAGCTGATCTGATAGAACATTAATTAGGCTAAATTTAATGTTAATTCAGATGTATATGGCTGATGCAAATCACTGAAACTATGTTAGAAACAAAATATTTGCTCATCATGTATTAATAATTATAAAATATCATTCAATTAATAGGCCTATATATTTTTTGAAGGGAAAACGGGCAGAAAATGTATTTTATGAAGTGAGAGTTTTAAATGAGAATTTAATTTATAATGTATATATAATATAATAATACTTTATTTTCAATTTGTAGCCTAAATGAACTGGATCCAGAAACAAGCACATTTTCCTTGAAATGGCATTCAAACCGTTGTGCTGAACTCTTAAATAATTCCACTTACACTATTTAATGTTAAAAAGTCCTGTTTACGATTGGACTAATTAGAAGAAATATTCTAACTTTGTTACAACATACTTTTGGGCTTAGTCTTAGAATTAATATCTTAGATTAACATTTAATATTTTCATATTTTCTGCTCTTCATTTTGAATGTTTTTGTCTATTTTATAAGCAAAATGTTTTGCAAGTGTGCGTTTTGTTAGTTTAAGAAAGTGAATGCATATGTTTTATAGCATGCAGCCTAAAAAAACTACCATTCTATTTAAGATATAACCTACCAGTTGATTATAATTAATATAATTACAAAAACTGTCTGGTTATTATTGCAGTCAAGGTCATAAACGTTTTTCAGGCTGATTTCATTGTGATAAGCTTGTAAGTTCAACCATATTTTTGATTTATTAATATTTCTCCTGAAGGCGACTGAGCAGGTCCAGCTGCCAGATATGTTTGCATCATGTAGAAAAACTCCCGCATCCTCAGAGATGTTTGTCTTTACCTGGCAGTCTGTCTTTAGGGAACCTGCGGTTATTGTCCATCCAGGGGAAACACAGCGCCGGTGCGGCGCTCACCATGGCCGGCGGCACCGCGGCAGCCAGAGGTCTGTGCGCCGGAACCCGAATCACTCCACCGGGCATCAGCGTGCCGCTCACCCCGTACACCCACCCGGAGTCCTCCAGCGCGCCCGTGACACCGGACAGAGAGACGGGTAAAGAGACATGTGGCGCGACGCTCGCCCTGGATGGGCTTCCCAAGCGGCTGTTATCCACAGTGTTTCCGACCCTGCTCTCTGGGTCCAGAGAGCCCAGAATCTGGTCGATCCCGAATCTTATGGGTTCCTGGTTTGATTTAGATGGCGGTGTCGGCTCGATTGGTTCCGCGCGCTCCATGATTCCTAGTTGCGCAGCAGATTGTGACGGATTTAGACAAATGAAATCACGTTAAGTGCGGCAAAAATAGCTTTAATTTAGTTGTAGCCTTGTCCATGGTCTCGGATGACGATTCTCGTTTCTCTAATTCCTAATTTGAACCCTGAAAGGTCTCGCCACCGATGCGCCTCGCGTCAAACTGTCGACTTTCCGCTCCGCGGCTCTTGCCAAACTCATCAGCTCGAGTTTTCATTGGTTGACTGAATCAAACCGTCATTATCTCTGTCTGTTGGATGAAATTTAGCAACAGGGAAGGGAAAAACTACAAACTAGAGTCTCATCATGTAATTCAGTAATGTCATCAGACTAATCTCTGAAATGCGCATTTATTGGGGCTGAAAGATGCTGCTGCTAATTTATTTACAGACGTTTCTCATTATCCTCAATTGCATTAGCGCCGTTTTACGCACAAACTTTGAATTTACCTTGTAATGTTGCATGCAAATGAATCACGATATGCTTTTACAGGAGGAAATAACAGTCTTTTAAATGCAGCAGAAGTATGCGCATGTTATTATTATTATTATTTTGCCATATTGCATATAATCAAAGCAATAGCATATTCTGTATTTAAAATCTAAATATTGCAATCTCGTTTTCGCGTCTTGTCAGTTAAAAGCGTGTGTGTTTTCTAAAGAAGGGATTCACTGAGATAAACGTGAAGGATTGACTGCGTTATCGATCGGGAGAAATCGGAGACTGTCGGTGTCCACGACAGTCATGCTGCTCATTTACAGCATTTGTGCCTTGACGTTGATGAATGCTCCAACCCCACATGCCAAATGCTCTCCATTGCTCGTAATTTCATTCAGTAAAACTATCCCGCAACAGACCAATTAGATTTTATTACATAAATGTCACCCAAACAATATCCATCAAATATGAGAAGTTCTGTGCCGGACCGCGGCTCCGCGCTTTGCTGTTTGTGTGTGAGCGCGCAAAGCCTTTTAAACTGACGGCCAAATTCGTGTCCTCACAACGGGAAATGGAGTATTTGCCGAGGGCAGGCTGCTGGCAGGACACGCGCAATGAAAGAGCCGTGGAGATTGAGTCAGTAATGCAGTTTAGAAGCGTTTGAGCAGGTGAAATGGACATGAGCGGCCCCGGGCCCCCCCAGCACACACGAGTTGAATCTTTTACCACCGAGAACAAATGACAAAGACTTACTTTGGTTTTTATTGGTTTTTATTTTCGTGGGTTAATGTTGTTTGCTTCTGCAAGTATTTGGCATGGATGTCTAGATTTGTATTTCAGCGTAGATTTATAAAGAAAGCGTTCCAATTAATTTGTCAACCGGAATCAGAATAGGCTACTTTAAAACATATTTTAAATGGACATTTCTAGATGTTTCTATTGTGTTCGTAAAGGTGCTGTAAATTTCTTTGTTGCAGTTGACACCTGCTGAATTAACCCTTAATTGCGCTGAAAACTTGTTATCTTTCTTTTGGAACAGCTTTTGCATTTCTCTTTGGAACAGATTGATTCTATAGGGCTCACTGATCAGAGCATGCACCTCGGGTTTTGAATAAAAACAAACAAACAACAAAAACCATCATGTGTAGATTTTTTTTTTTATAAAAAAATTATTATTAATAAAATATAATATATATATATATATATATATATATATATATATATATATATATATATATATATATATATATATATATATATATATAATGCCTATTGGTTTTTGAATGCCACAAGTGTTATCTAATTTTGTTTAGCTGTTATAGGGTGATATCAGCTAAATTGGGCCACTTTTTGGTAAATCGTTTGGGACAATAATACAATACCATATATGCCTATTCCATGTGTATTTATGATTAATAATGACTGTTTTTGATAATTTTGTGTTGAAATTATGTAATAAAATATAATTATTTAGGCCCTACAGTTCTTGAAACATCAGTTGTGCCAACTTTTTTTGCATGAGCAGTTTAAGGTAAAATGGGCCAGCTGTTCAGGTAAAATGGGCCGTTCAAACTGCAAAGGGAAATAGGGAAATTTATCATCAATTTTAATTTCAAAACAACTGCTTATACAGCCACATAACATTTAAACTGCATTAAAAAAAACATATCCATATGTGCCATTAAAAAAAATATACATTTTGGGTGCAAACCCACATATTCAAATGTGCAATTAAAAAAGTCAATTTTGGAACAACATAGATCAGTGAACTGATGTCAGTTGTGTGTGTGTGTGTGTGTGTGTGGGTGTGTATGCGTGTGTGTTTTTGTGTGTGTGTGTGTGAACAATATATTTAGAACAAAATGTGCAAATTACAAAAATTCACATTCAAAATTGATAACTGATAACTGATTTGTGTGTGTGTGTGTGTGATGAAAGTTTTTTCAAACACAGTCTTTGCAAATTAAACCATCGTCATCACAGATACCATTCTCTTCATCACAGCTCTCATGAAACCAGGCAGAACATGGATCACATTTTATGTTTGTACACCTTTGGTGTGAGAGCCCTGGGTTCAAATCCACCAATGTGTCCCTGAGCAAGACACTTAACCTCTAGTTGCTCCAGAGGCGTGCGACCTCTGACATAGTATATATCATGGCCGCGGGAAGTGGGGGTGCTGGGGGTGCTGCAGCACCCCCTAGTGACGAGAGGGAGATAAAAAAAAATGTAGGCCTATTAAAATATTTTGCACAATTTATAAATTCCTTATGAATATTTTAGAAAATGATTTTGAAACACGTAGGCTATTACGTATATTTTGGATTTTAATTTCATATTTTGAGGCCTAATCAACACAGGTTCGGAAGTTACGTTGTCGACGTCAGGCAGGCAGGTTTGGTCGCCGAGTAACGAGGTTTCCCGCTCGTTCCATGCAGAATACATCCATCTTTATATAATACAGCGCACCTCGACATTTGGACACCTGTAACCAGTCCAGGGCACCCCGCCTGCATGTAGCTCAGGTAAGAGCATGGTGCTGCCGCGCTTGTAACATTTATTTTTTTGGCAACAAGTGTGGGATCAGCTTTGACTAGCCAAGCAATTGTAAGTAGTACACTATTATAGTATTTTTGTAAGGTGGTGGGGATGGAGATGGAGAGTATTATTTCGTTCGTGTGTTCCTTGCGTAATTATTGTGGAGAAATGTTAAAATAAAGTTTAAATAGTCGGAGATTATTTCCTTGTGGTTTGTGTAAAAAGGTTGTAGATGAAAGCTTTATACTGTGCGTGTGTTCTTTGCGTAATGGATGTGGAGAACTGTTCAATAAACAAATTGCTTAAATAGTCAGAGATTATTTCCTTGTGGTGTGCGTAAAAAGATTTTGGAGTTAATAGAGTTGCGTGTGACATAAACGTGACATAAACGTGCAGTGACTCAAGCCAGCTGACCAAATCGATTGCATTGTTTTAGCGTTATTGTGAAGTTTGATTAATATTATATTTTGTTGTAATATTATTTGTTGTATCTTAATATGTTGCATGTATGTATAGGCTATCTGAAATTGTAATGAAAGTAATTATTTAGTTTTCTTTCGATTATTAAACTATTATTTCTGATTCTGCTTCTGCTTCAGATTAATAACCCATTGCGCATATCTGAGAACTGATGTCTGTACGTTTCAGACCCTGGCTGGCTGTGCACTGAAGTGTATATGACAATAAAAGTAGTAAATCTCAATGTATTTATTTTTAAAATGTATTTTAAATAGGCCTATATAGGCTCATAGGTTTTTTGTCAAAAAAAAAAAAAAAATGTCACAGCACCCCCTGTTCAAAATTACTTCCCGCGGCCCTGGTATATATAGTAATTGTAAGTCGCTTTGGATAAAAGCGTCAGCTAAATGTAAATATATATATAAATTTACACACATGTGTATATGTGTTTGTGAGTGACACAAATGATGGCCCATTTTAGCTGAAACCATGTGGCCCATTTTACCTGAGTGGGTTAAGGTAAATTGGGCCGCCAAGAAAAACATCACTTTTTCAAAAAAATATGTTCCTATACCAAACTAACAACATTATTTCTGATTGATGCCATCAAGGCATATATTATGCATATTTTTTTTATGTGCATGTTTGTTTTTTTATAGATTTATCATCCTTATAATAGTTTAGTTACATTTGGTATGCCAGGCTACTTACCATGCAGCTCTCCGGTGCAGTCTTGATAAGAATTATTACCCCACCCACCATAGCAACCATAAACCAATTAAATCACCTGTTACTTGTTAAGCACAGTTATGACAATAGTTTGAAATATTTTGTAGTCATTGGTTCTAAATTCCAGAGGGGCTAGGACCCCCAAACCTTAAATGGCCCATTTTACCTGATGGCCCATTTTACCTGATATCACCCTACCCATTAACGAGCATTTTCGGTTAAGCAGAAAATCCTCACCAGGTCAACATGCTCGAAACACAACACGATTTATTCAGTATGTGTTACTTCAGTATCTTAACATGCAACCAAATGGAGATGTTTAATAGTAAAAAAAAAAATAAATAAATAAAAAAATCGGTATCATTAATATAGCCCCAAAATGAACAAGTAGCCTATATAATTTGTGAGCTGAGGTGCAGCGGAACTATTATTATGGTGGCAGTTTTCAGCTTCAGTTTCTCCAGTGAAATGGACACGGTGTCTAAAAATGTGACACCGCCACTGAGCTTTTGACGGCTGTTAGTTTAGCGTTGACACATGAATGATTTTTTAAAAACCGCCCCATGAATGTATTCAGACATTTCTGGCAGAAACGCTTGACTCCCCTAAACGTGCTTCTGGCGCGTTTCCGTGCCATATGTGCACGCGGCGACAAATTTGGCCTGTTTGCTGTTAGATGCGTGATAATAGCACACAATTATGTGACATTTGCTTATCCTTGAGTGTCCTTTTTGTCAAACATTTATTGACACTGTTTTTCGGAGTTTATCTTCGGTCATATCCAAATTGAAATGTTATGGTGGCTGTTATTCTGAGCATTTCTGCGTAATGGATCCCACCACGTCTCTCTCTTCTCGTGATTGATTGAAGAAGCTGTGAGCTCTTCACCAGCGTGTAATCTGCTCCTGAACGATATTGCTCGTCATCCCGTTTCTCAGGGATGTCCCGTGAGGTTTGAACGATCAGAAGAAACCGAGGATAGAGGCCTACTGCGATTCTTCTACTCAAACAATGTAATTAACGGCCTTTTTAGATTCTTATTATTATCCTACAGTTCATCTGTATTGATCATATTATACAAAATGATGCCCAAATATAAAAATATTAACATATTAGTTAAAAGTCAATGATAAATAAGCATGCAGATAAATAAAAAGGAGACATCTTAGAACAATCTACTTTAAAATACGTGCCAAGTTTATGAAATGTAGCTAATATTTTGTAAAATTTTCATATCCCCAAAACTAAGTTAGATATAAGATATAATTTAAAAAAGTGATTTAAAAATACGCTTTTAAGACCCACAGCATATCAATTTGACTTTAATTCTCAAGTTTAACACGCGCTCCTCATTAAATAGGACGCATTTATTTCGTTTCTGTATGAATTGCGTATTCATGTGTGTAGGCCTACTGTTGAATATCTGGACATTTGATCCGCTATTAATCACGACCTCAGATTTCAGAATTTAATTGCCTTCATTTTTCACAATTACTGTGCGCAAAAAGTTTAGGAATATTGATGCCGAATTTCTTGCATTTTGTTTTCTTCTCTTCATATAAAGCCCCTCCATTTGCTGCAAGGATTGAAGGTCAGATCCATCATTGGGCTCGACACATTAAATGTTTTATTCTCCGGAGAAACCGAGACGCATGAAACAGAAATATAGGGGAATAAAAGCCAACGATTTGTCTTTAAAATTACCCCCGTATTTGCATAATAGGGGATCCGGGTGTCGCGCCCGCGGGCGGCGTTTTTATTGCGCGTCTCCGGCGCGTTATCAATTTCCAGACTTCAGCACAGAGCGAGACCTGTCACGCGCGCGGATCCGAAGAACACAGACAGAACCAGAGATATAAAGCAGCAAAGTAGAATTAAGTGATATAAGGGCCGTATGTGCTTTTTCAATAATAAATAAGAGACTTTGAGAGAAGCGGTGGAGCAATATGAATTGACGCCGGTAAGTAATAGAGCGTTTAAAAACACCTACTATGTTTTTATTATTATCTGTGCTGAAGCACCACAGACTGAGGCAATGTGCAGATCACGGGAGTTTAAAGGCCACAGTGTAAAAACTCAACAGGATAGAAAATCCTCACTGCCCTGAAGCCAAACTGACACAGTAGCTACATGACATTTGGACTGTTAATAATTCTCGTCCTTCGTCACCCCATTAAATATTAAATAAAGCCTATTAAATGTAAAGTAATAGCCCGTGGATTCGCTGGTGTAGTTGAACATCTGTTTCCTCTCACATTGAGACTAAGGCATTGATTCTAAGTCAGAGTCAATGCATTCATACTATATGATGCAATGGCGCGACATTAGCTAGGTTAATGAGGAAGAACCTCTGGTTTGAGTTTAGCAGGTTGTCTCAGTTTTTGCATTATATATTAATCAAATATGCAGCAGATATCAGTTCACCTTAAGCTCACACACAGAGAAAAACATGCTCATGTTGCAATTCTTGTCTTCAGTTTCAACACTAGAGCTATTGTTTTCTTATTTATAAACCTTAAAAGTTGTATTATTTCTTAAAACTTAATGCCAATTGTTTGTATTTTATTTAATGCAAATATATATTAATTAATTGTTATACTTTAAGTTCTCTAAACTCACTACAAAAAGTGTCCAATTAATTCAACTTGTTCAGTTGCTGCCTTAAATTTTTAAGCATAACCAGCTTGACTGTACAAGTAATTTCAACTAATTTTAGTTTTACAATCTTGTGTAATTTATGAAGTTGAAACTGGTTGAATTTTTTGAGGAGTGAAAGCAATTTGATCTTGTCAATTGTAAACAGGACTTGTGAACAAGTTTTATGAAATCATAAATTAGCTTTGCATGTGGAAAAGACAGATTTAAGTCTTTATTCACTGATAGTTCTTTAATTTTATTTATGCAAATGGTTATTTAATAGCAAATAATAGTTTAATTTTATAGTTATCTTGTGTCTTTTAATACAATTTGGATGCAAACAGTTCTAAACTAAAGCATACTGGCTAGACAAAATGTAGTTCATAAACAATAATCCCAAATCAATCCAACTCAGACAGTAAAATTATTCAAGGAAAGAAATAAAAACCTTTTTCAGGCTCATCACATGATCCAAGCATTTCCAGTTTTTACAACCTCAAATCTATCAGAAACATCAGTCATGTCTGTCTCAACAGCTGTGTGCAGACATATTAATACATTTTAAAAAGCCCTCTGGTGTTTCAATCAACTGTCTGATCCATGCATCATAATTTCACCCTAATTCAAATCTGAATGCTGGAAATAAATCCATATTTGGAAACGTTCATTTCAGAGAAACAATGAAATCTGTGGGAGATGAATATATCGAATGGTTATAGAGATTTACACAGCCTGAGGACGAGTCCTGTACGAGGATATTCGTCCCTCCCACAACTACTATATTACTTTTATTGGAAATTTGGAATCTTCGTTTTTGTATATTTATTTACCTGCATGCAACTGTTCAAGAATTTACTGACTTGTTTCTGTAATGCACAGGAATGAAGCTTAACCTTTTAATTGTAACACTTATAAGCATGTCAGAAAAAAAAAACATTTAGCATGTATTATGTCCAACATAAACATCTACCTGAAGCTTTTACATGCACTTACTGTAAAATTAATCGAATTATTTCAACTTAAACATTCAAGGCAGCAACTGAACTCAAGTTTAAGTATAATCAAACTGGCTGTAACTCATTTCAATTGGAGAAAAACTTAGCCTTTTTTTAATACATACACTTTTTTTTTGGATTTTTTTTTTATTTTTTTTATTTTTTTTTTTTTACTGTATTTCTGAGTTGGTCAATGAAGTTAGTGAGGAATACATCAATGATGGATTTAAAAGACATTGCTGTGTGTGTCTGTGTGTGTGTGTGTGTTAGTGTGTGTGTGTGTGTAGCAGTATAAATCCAGTTGCAGTTTGAGTTTAAGACAAACTTGAATTATTTCAACTATGAATTATGTTTCATGCATAAAGTCTGATATGAGGTAAGACCTATTGATTCTTGCATTCAAAATCTTCCTCACAAGGAAATACCAAGAGTATTTACAAATGGAGCTGATCAGGAACTGATCAGGAACCAGTTATTCTGATGTAACACAACACATGAAGTCAATAAATCACATTGCTCTACAGGCACCTTGAGGGCTTTATCACTGAGCTGAGAAATGAGAGGCAGACAGAATACAGACGGACGGATGTAGAACGATGGAGGACGTGCATCTGGTCTGTGATGGTTGAGCGCTCGGCTGGTTTGTTTGCCACTGAACAGAAAGAATACAGCACTGTCTGAATGAACAGAACAAAGGAGATGGAAAGAGAGAATGCATGCATGTGTTTGAAGAAGAATACAGTACATGGCTAATGAAGATAATCAAGGAAAAAATGTTTAGAAGAGAATATTAAAATATGAGAATCTGTTTTTTGTTTTCAGAAATGTTGAAGTGGACGATCTGAAGCTCTTATTATCAGTCACAATAGGATGGTGAGATTGTACAGTATGAAAAACTTAAATGATATATTTGAAAAATAACACTTATATGTACCTCCAAGTTATTTGGTGTTAATTTGGCAACTGGTGCTAATTTCCCTAATTATATGACAAACCCTATTTAACTGGCAGCATTCCTCCAATTTTCATTGAGACTGAAAGATGGTGGGCTGCTCTAAGATCAATGAAATCCTTTAATAGCAGGTTGTCCAGACGAAGGGCAAAGGGTATGACACTTTCAGCCATTGCAAGAGAAGCTGGTCATTCCAAATCTGTGATTTCTTGTGAGGCCTATATCTCAAACCATGTGTTTTTAATTAAAAGAATCAGTTATATAGAATAATATAGACAATTCAGCTGTTACCAGGCAAATTAGTACCAGTATCAACAAAATTCATCTTTTCAATGCAGTGGAAACACAGAGCCTTCATTGGAAGTGGCATTTACATGTATTTACACTGTTGACATGAATGTATTTAACCTGCATTTACAAATGCAGGAATAATGTTTTGATTTATAAGACATAAAATGTTGAAATTCATTTGAAATAAAAAAAAAGAAAAAAAAGAAAAGAAAAGAAAGATGCTTTTAATGTGAAATTAAAACAGGCAGTAGGTGTCAGCAAGTCACTATTAATAAGGGAGTTATTGTGATTAAACTGAATCATTTAAACAGTTGATTCATTCAGGGGACAAATCACTATAACTTGCTCAGAGATGCAAAACTGTGCGATGGTGGCTATGTTTTAAATATGATGTCTCAAAGGCAAGTCTCTTAATTAACTTTTTGTTTATCTACAGGTGCTTGTCATAGAATTTGAATATCATTGAAAAGTCGATTTATTTCACTAATTCCATTCAAAAAGTGAAACTTGTATATATTGAATTCATTCATTACACACAGACTGACATATTTCAGATGTTTATTTATTTTAATTTCGATGATTATAACTGACAACTAAGGAAAATCCTAAATTCAGTATCTCAGAAAATTAGAATATTGTGAAAAGGTTCAATACTGAAGACACCTGGTGTCACACTCTAATCAGTTAATTAACTCAAAACACCTGCAAAGCCTTTAAATGGTCTCTCAGTCTAGTTCTGTAGGCTACACAATCATGGGGAAGACTTCTGACATGACAGTTGTCCAAAAGACGACCATTGATACCTTGCACAAGGAGTGCAAGACGCAAAAGATTGTTGCATAAGAGGCTGGCTGTTCACAGAGCTCTGTGTCCAAGCACATTAATAGAGAGGTGAAGGGAAGGACAAGATGTGGTAGAAAAAAAGTGAACAAGCAATAGGGATAACCGCACCCCGGAGAAGATTGTTCAAACAAAATCAATTCAAAAATGTGGGGGAGATTCACAAAAAGTGGACTGCAGCTGGAGTCAGTGCTTCCAGAACCACTATGCACAGACGAATGCAAGACATGGGTTTCAGCTGTCGCATTCCTTGTGTCAAGCCACTCTTGAACAACAGACAGCGTCAGAAGCATCTCACTTCAAAAAGGACTGGACTGCTGTCGAGTGGTCCAAAAGTTATGTTCTCTGATGAAAGTAAATTTTGCATTGCCTTTGGAAATCAGGGTCCCAGAGTTTGGAGGAAGAGAGGAGAGGCACACAGAGAGGAAGGTTCAGGAGATCGGCCGCTTCCTCCGTACCTTCTACGAGGCCACCAGGACTCTTGGAACCAGTTCGTAGGGTGGGCCGAGTATGCACAGAACTCCCTGCGACAACCCACCACCACCGGACTCACTCCATTCCAGAGCGTGCTCGGCTACCAACCACCGCTCTTCCCGTGGTCAGGTGAACCCTTGGACATCCCCTCCATCGACTACTTGTTCCGAGAGAACGAGAGGGTCTAGGATGCGGCTCACCATCAACTGCAGCTGGCTCTAGGCGAAGGATGGCAACCAACCTTCGCAGATCTGACGCTTCGGAATACCAACCTGGTCAGAAGGTCTGGCTGTCCACCCGGGACATCCGCCTGCACCTACCCTGCCGCAAGCTGAGTCCCAGGTTCATTGGCCTATTCACCATCTTAGAACAGATCAATCCGGTTACTTTCAAACTCCAATTAACACCTGAGTACCGGATTCACCCCACTTTCCATGTGTCACTCCTCAAGCCTTACCATCTCTCTGTTTCTCCCTCCCTCCTCTATTACGGATCCCTTCATCACTGCCTCGAGCACCATCACATCACCCAGCACTACCCGCTCCTCTGCTTGTGCCTCAATAAACTGTGTTTCTGTTACTTTCAGCCTCCTGTCCGGGTTTTCCTTAACATCATGAATATATGCATAGAAGTTCATCTGAATATATAGTTAAAAGTCTGAATAAATATAATTAAATCCTTAAAATATAGTTGTAAGTTTGAATATATATATACTTATTATTCAGACTAGAAAGGCTGAACTATTATTCTCTGTAAAAAGGTTAAACTACTTTTAAAGTGCATTATTTAAAAAGTATGTCTAAATGACTACCATTTTATAGTACATTTATGCTTTATTTAGCAATATTAGCAAACTTTACACTGCATACTTATTACAAGCAGAATGTAAAATAGTTGCAATATGCAATGATACAGTATGCAGTATGCAATTTTAAAATAAAGTATTTAACAATACTAGCATACTGTACAAGGCATACTACATACTATTAAAAGTAGCATGTGAAATTTACAGTGATAAACATTCCAAACACTAAATTTAGCAATAATATAATACTCTACACTGCATACTATTAAAATAATATGTGAAATAGTATGCAGTATGCAATGCTAAACATTTTAAAGTTTAGAAGACTGCATCTTTTAATTTAGCAATTCTGCTCTGTATACTATTTAGAAAGCATATTAAATAGTATGGATTATGCAGTGTACAGTATGCTTGTATTGTATTTTAAACACAGTCTGTTTCTTTATTAGTTGTGGAGTGTTTAAACTTGTTTGGTGTGTATGTGTGGTTTATGGAGTGTGTTCAGTCTCCGTGTGTGTGGAGCGTAGGTCACTTAATGAAAGCCGATTATCCTGTGTGTGTCACCGTTGGCTGTTAACCTCCTCACCCCTCCTGCGGGCTGACCGTGGGGGGCCGTGAGCGAAGGAGGGGGAGCTGTCGGCAGCTGCCACAAGCCTTGCTGCGCCCGGCACTGGCAGAGCTCCTACTCGAGCCCCCTGCTTCCCACGGCCTGCTGGGCCTCAGACCCGATGCTGTCTGCCCCCAACACCAGACAACCAGTCAAGCAGCACTGCCCACCTGCCCGGCCCCGGGGCACATTCACACACACACACACACACACACACACATACACAGACGGGCCTCCTGCTCATATTGTGTGCGTTTGTTTCATGAGAATGAGGCATAAAATGAGCAGCAATAAAGTTGGACAAGATTCTGTATCAGAAGAATACTCAGAGGTCAAGAGATTCAGATTCTCAGAGGTCAGAAGAATACTCAGAGGTCCAGAGATTCAGATTCTCAGAATGAAACCAAATCCAGCCTAACTTGCAGAAATGAACCACTAATGTTAACACACAATTTGCATCATTGCACAATTCACACTTACATTGAATCTCACAGCTGTAAAGTGAGCAACCTGCATTTCTTGCACATATAGAATTTTAGTGAAACTCACAGTGATGAAGCAAATATGCTCTGTTTGGCATCACAGGTACAATGTGAAAACAGACCTGTAGGGCCGAAGGGAATGAAGTGAGTCGCGGTCTGGTGTGGATGAAGCAATCAAACCCAGAGTGAAAACAGCCTGAAACACAGAGACGTCTGCAGCCCAACTTTGATTATTAGATGTGTGCAAATGTAATTATGAAACATCACACACACATACATTCATTGCTCAACTTTTTAAGATGATCCCTTGCGTTGTTTCTGTGTGGTATTGTTATGTGTTAGTGTGTGTGTGTGAATGAGGGTCGTTTATCTTACTCAAGCTGTTCTTGTATAAAAGCCCTCCAGCTCGGCCCACACAACTCAATTTGACCATCTCACAAAACATTATTAACTGCGAAACACCCTCCCTCTCGCTCCCTTCAGCCGACTGATGTCTTCTGTTTTGCGTGTGGATCGTGTGTGCATGTGTGCGTGTGCATGTGTGTTTGTTTGTGCTCCCCAGATGGGGGTGACCCTGACCGGCCCCTCCTGCTGAACACCCACCTGTCACACACGCCCACACACACACACCCACACACTTCATGTGACGATTTAAATGTAAGACAGGCCATTAGACTCTCATCAGATGTCTAGATAAAATAGTAGACGTTCAGAAATGATGAAACACTTAAACTTTAAACTAAAGACAGAGTAAAGAGTTTGACTAAGTGACATGAAAATAGCCAAGAAGCACTGCCAAAAAATTTTTTTTTATCAATATTTCTGTGCTGTTTTTCAGAAACTGTTTATGGGTTAGGTTTTTTTTTTTAATTTGTATTATTATCTTTACCGTTTACAATTGATTTTAAATTATTCTACATAGCCTTTTTTTTTTTTTTTTTGCTTAATTTAATTTATTTTTGCTATTAATTTCTATATTTTTTATACATTTTTATTTCAGTACATCAAGTTACAAAAATATAAAAAATAAGTAACATTTTATATGTTAATTTATGAAATAATAAATTTTGATTTTTTATTTCAGTTAGAATTTTTTATTGACTATACTTATTCTTATAACTCTTTAAAAACACTTATTCTAACTGAGGAAAAAATCGAGAAATTTACTTAATATATACGAACAATTCTTTGCAGTGTGACAATCTAAAACTAAACTAACAAACAAAAAAAAATCTGAGCTCCGCGTTTTATGATCTCATTTATTAGGAATATTTGGAATTTAAAATATTATTTGTAATCATAAGACCATTTCAATGAACTGCAGAAAAAAAAGAAATAGTAATAGATATTAGATTTTTACCCTTTCTGAAGCTGAATCTGTCAAAAACCTATTTCAGGAATTTTTGAACGCTTGCAAACTGAAGGTAAATATTGCAGATATTTTTTTTTCCCGAAACATTGCTAATACAAGTAAAAAACAAGTGTCTGCAGCCAGCAGTTTGTTTACATTTTCTGAAGCAAGAATCGCCAGTCACACCCACAATGATGCGGTTTTGAGGGAGTTGCCAGTGCGTTACTATGTGGCTGCTAGGGTGTTCAGGGAGGTTGCTAATTATTTTCTCCCTGCATTCACTCCTCTGTGATCTTCTGGTCTTTCAGTGTGTGTCTGTGGGTTTCATTCACATGTTTTCTGGTCCAGCAGATGCACTCATGCACACAATCAACTTTATAGTTAAAGGGATAGTTCACTCAAAAATGATAATTAGATGTTTATTTGCTTACCCCCAGATCATCCAAGATGTAGGTGATTGTGTTTCTTCAGTAGAACACTAATTATGTCGTTGCAGTCTCTCAGTCGTACAATGTATGGCAAATGATAACAGAATCTATGAGAGTAAAAAAAAAAAAACATGCACAGACAAATCCATATTATTTAACCCAGCGGCTCGTGACGATACATTGATGACTGTCTGTGCAAGAAGCTGAACAGTATTTATACAGTTTTTTTTTTTTTTTTTGCTTTTACCTCTGATTCATGCAATATTCGAACTGTTATAACTCTCCTGAGTGCGTCCTCCTGAGCATGTTTTCAGCAGCGGTGTCTTCTTCTTGCATTATGGCAGATCGCAGACTTATAAGTGCGTTACTGCCACTTATCTCTCAAATGGACCATTGTCACTCTATCTATAATCTCAATTAGGAGTGTCAAAGGTCCATTTGAGAGATAGGTGGCAGTAATGCACTGATAAATCTGCGATCTGCCATAATGCAAGAAGAAGAAGAATGCCTCAAGCGCTTGCTGCTATGAAGCCTGTTCACAAGAGTTATAACAGTTCGGACATTGCATGAATCAGAGGTAAAAAAAAAAATAAAGAAAGAAAATAGAATAATATATAATTACTGTTCAGTTTCTTTCACAGACCAATCGTTTTGTTTCTTTACACATCAATGTATCGTCACGAGCTGCAGGGTTTAATATGGATTTGTCTGTGCATGTTGTTTTTTACTCACATAGATTCTGTTACCACCTGCAATGCATTGTATGACTGAGAGACTACAATGACTTTTTATAAACATAATAATAATAATAATAATAATTAGGTGAACTAAGTAATGCTACTTGTAGCCAGTAGTACTGGTGAAATAATTAGCCATTCAAACATTCTTATAAATCTTGATGTTGCAGACGGTTGATGTTTGTATGTCAGTGTGTGTGATTGTTTATTCCATATGCCGTACAGTACAGGATGACGGTGTTTTCCGCCCCCTTCCTCTGGTGATAATTGATTCGTGGTGAGTTGTGCTGATTGGTGAGAGGCACCCCAGGGGCGGGACAGACAGCAGCTGCCCGCTCTCTCTCTTTCTCTCTCTCTCACTTCTGACCAGCTCTGGTTCTCACTGTCATTTTATCTTTATTGTAGTCTCATTCTCTAGTTTTATTTTTCTCTTTGGTTTTTTATACTATTACTAATGACCTGATGAAAGCTTGGAATAATTACAGATAAAAATTAAAATAAAGTCTCTTCTGCACATCAAGGACAAAAATACAGTAAAAATCGTGAAATAGTATTACCATTTAAAATGTTTCCTATATTAATATACTTTAAAATTAGTGATGATAAAGATTAATTTTCAGAATCATTATTCCAGTCTTCATTGTCACAATTATCTTTCAAAAATGATTCGATCTAATAAGATGATTTGCTGCTTAAGAAACTTTTCTGATTATTTTCAGAAATGTTATTAATTCTCAGAAATGTGTGATGTTGAAAACAGTTGTGCTGCTTTGTATGTTTAAGGAAACTGTGATACATTACCATTCAAAATGGGTAAATATTTTGCAAGGATGCATTCAATCGATCAAGTGACAATGATTTGCAATACTAAAATACTACGTAAGTTGTCAAGTTTAGTGTAGTGAGTTCGTGTGGCAAGGAAGAGGACAAAGGGGTCGGCTGGACTGCTGACGTATTTATTTAACCAAAACTAAACAAAGAACAAAGAAAATCACAAACACCCAAACGGGGACTCTTATTCTGACACTCCGTCAAACTTCCGGTTCACTCCTTCCGGTTCGGGTCAGCAGTCCGTCTCTCTCTCGCTTGCATCCGTTTCTCCCGGCGTTTTATACTCTCTCCACGCCAATTACTAGAACGAGAAACAGGTGATGATAATTTTTGCCCAAACCACTCACTTACCGCTCGTCTCCTGATTCTCTCTCCCGCTGCAGACTTCGCTAAACCACGCCCCCCCTGCCACATACCCCCACCGCCCGACTCAGGCCGGGGAGCCATCCGGCCTGCAGCCCCCCCCCCCCCATTTCTGGAGAGGAAGTCGGCCACCGCCATCTGAACACCCGGCCTGTGGATCACCTTGAACTTAAAAGGCTGAAGAGCTAGATACCAACGAGTGATCCGCGCGTTGGTATCCTTCATGCGGTGGAGCCACTGCAGCGGAGCGTGGTCCGAACAGAGGGTGAACTCCCGTCCCAGGAGATAATAGCGGAGGGTGAGGACGGCCCATCTGATGGCAAGGCACTCTTTCTCGATGGTGCTGTACTTAGCCTCTCTCTTCGAGAGCTTCCGGCTAATGTACAGCACCGGCCGTTCCTCCCCCTCTATCTCCTGGGACAGGACTGCCCCCAGCCCCCTGTCCGATGCGTCTGTCTGCAACAGAAAAGGGAGAGAAAAATCAGGAGAGTGTAACAGCGGCCCGCCACACAGAGCAGCCTTGACCTGAGTAAAGGCCTGCTGACACGGCTCCGTCCACTGGACCGTATCTGGTACCTCCTTTTTAGTAAGGTCAGTCAAAGGGCTGGTGAGGTCCGAATAATTAGGAATAAACCGTCTATAATATCCCGCCAGCCCCAAGAACTGTCTTACCTCCTTTTTGGTCTTGGGTCGTGGGCAGGTCGCAATAGCGGCAGTCTTATCAATTTGGGGACGCACCTGCCCATGCCCCAAGTGGAAGCCCAGATACCTTACTTCCACACGCCCAATCGCACACTTCTTTGGGTTGGCCGTGAGCCCCGCTCCCCTCAGCGACCTCAGGACAGCCCTCAGATGCTGCATATGCCGCTGCCAGTCATTACTAAATATAATAATATCATCTAGGTAGGCAGCAGCATATGCAGCATGGGGCCGTAGAATCCGATCCATGAGGCGCTGGAAGGTAGCTGGGGCCCCGAACAAGCCAAACGGAAGGGTAACAAATTGGTGTAATCCGAACGGCGTTGTGAAAGCTGTCTTTTCTCTGGACAATGGAGACAAGGGGATCTGCCAATAGCCCTTTGTTAAGTCCAATGTCGAATAAAAGCGAGCCGTGCCTAGCCGATCAAGCAACTCGTCAACCCGCGGCATTGGATACGCGTCGAATTTCGACACAGCATTCACCTTGCGGTAATCTACACAGAATCGGACTGAGCCGTCCGTTTTCGGAACTAAAACTATCGGGCTCGCCCAGTTACTATTAGATTCTTCTATTACCCCCATGTCAAGCATAGCGCCCAATTCAGCCTGAACTACTTGTTTCTTGTGCTCAGGTAAACGATACGGCCGGCTGCGAACTACCACGCCCGGCTCGGTCTCGATATGGTGCTGAATTAGGTTAGTACGGCCCGGCAGGGGCGAGAAGACGTCGGCAAACTCTGCTTGCAATTTCGTTACATCAGTGAGTTGGGACGGCGAGAGGTGGTCTCCACCTGGAGCCAGGGCGAGGGATTGGGGTTTGATATTCGCCTCTGGCCCGAGATCATCCTCTCCGCCAATCACCGTTGCCAACATCACTGATTCCGCCTCATTCCATTTTTTAAGGAGGTTGAGGTGGTATATCTGACTGGACCCGTTCCTATCGGACCGTATTACCTCATAATCGAGATCTCCGACCTGTCGTGCGACCTCAAACGGTCCCTGCCACTTAGCCATTAATTTGGAGCTCGACGTTGGGAGTAATACAAGTACTTTCTCTCCCGGTGCAAATTTGCGTAACCTAGTTCCCCTGTTATACAGCTGGCTCTAGCGGTCCTGGGCTTGTAACAAATTCTCCATGGATAGCCGCCCCAATGTGTGGAGTTTTGTTCTCAAGTCCAGCACATACTGAATTTCGTTTTTGCCCTGAGACGGTCCCTCCTCCCAAGTTTCTCTCAGTACGTCGAGCACCCCCCGGGGCTGGCGTCCATAGAGAAGCTCGAAGGGGGAAAACCCCGTGGAGGCTTGTGGGACCTCTCGCACAGCAAATAACAAGGGCTCTAGCCACCTATCCCAATTTTTGGCGTCTTCGTGAACGAACTTACGAATCATAATCATGTCATGAATGCCCGGCCAAAAGAAGCGGGCCATGAGGCGATTTAGTGTTGCGGCCTGTCCCAAATGGCCCGCCATAGGATTAGAATGAGCCGCCTGGAAAAGCATTTCCCGGCGGCTCTTTGGAATTAACAATTGGGTTGTATTCAATTTTGTCCGAGCGTCTTGGGTCACTCTATACAACCGGTCTTTTAAAATGGCAAAATACGGATAGGAGAGCGGGAGGGCAGGTTGGAGAGACTGGCCATCGATGGTGCGGACCTGTTGAAACGCATGTTTTAGTGTCTCATCCTGAGACTGCTCCAGAGGAAAGTCATCACGCTCCGAGAGAATTAGTCTCCCGATTTCGTTCAGATCCCCTGAAGCAGACCACAGCGACCCTGGCTCAGTTTCTCCCACCTGTACCCGCACGGCCTCCTTCCGTGCCTTATTTCCCCAAGAGGCATCCGCACATAACGACCCCAATAAAACCGTAAACGCAGGCCAATTCGTTCCCAAAATTACCGGATGCCGGAGGTGGGGACTAACCGCCACCTCTACACTATGCTTTTGTCCCCGGAAATGAATGCTAATTGGGACAACCGGATACTCCACCACATCCCCGTGTACACACCGCACCTTAACCACGCGGCTTGTATCCAATGCCCCCGGTTGAATCAGGCTTTGATGGATTGAGGTTTGGTTACATCCCGAATCCACCAAGGCCGGATATGTACCCCCCTTGATACTCACGGGTATTTGGTACTCGCCAGCCTGACCGGGGGTGACCTGTGGGACATCCGGGACCCGGATCATTGTCCCCACCTCCATCGCTGGACACCTGTCCACGAAATGCTCCGGGTCCCCGCAACGCCAACAGGCCAGCCCAGACCTACCCGCCGCCCCAGTGGCAGGGAGTGGATTGGAGAATTGGCGCGGAGAGAGTGGAGAAAAGGAAGCACTGTCCCCCCCAGCAGGCACAATCCCTGCCCCCCTGGGCGGGGCCCTTGGGCTCCCGAAGTGTCCATGGTCGATCCCGCCCCGCCCCCGGGGCGGGACACGAGGAGGGCCGGGTGGACGGGACCTAGGGAGAGGGACAGGGCGAGAGAGAGAGGGGGGAGAGAGAGAAGGAGAGAGAGAGTTAGCCGGTGGGGGTGCGCCGACCCCTGGGCACGCCACCATGTGGTCCTCCGCCAGATGGATGGCCGAGTCCAGCGACGTGGGGCGGTGGCACTGGACCCACTCGGCCGTCTTCTTGGGAAGCCGAGCGATGAACTGCTCCAGCACCACCAGGTCGACGACATGCTCCACGTCACTTCCCTCGGCCAGTAGCCACTTGCGGCAGGAGTCCCGGAGCTGTTGGGCCATCGCGAAGGGCCGGCCGGCCTCGCCCAAATCCAGGGACCGGAAGCGCTGGCGATGTTGCTCTGGCGACCGGCCGACCCGCTGGATAATGGCCCTCTTGAGGTCGTCGAAGACCAGGAGGTTCGCCACCGGAAGTTGTTGCGCGGCCACCTGGGCCTCACCGGAGAGCAGGGGTATTAGGCGTACCGGCCACTGCTCGCGGGGCCACCCGCAGGCCTCCGCCGACTTTTCGAAGAGCTCCAGGATGGCCTCCGGATCGTCCTGGGCCCCCATCTTGTGAAGCGGCAGGTGCATGGGGGCGGCGGGCGGCCCGGCGGCCTCGGCGCGAACCTCCCGATCCATCCAGCTCCGGAACCTCTCGCGGTCCTCCTGCTGGGCCTGAACGATGGCCTGGAATCGTCTCTCCTGATCGGTCCTCAGGTCCAGCAGGGCCTGATGTTGTTCTTGGTGCAGGACCGCGAGGGAAGCGATGATATCCGCAAGCGGCGTGGAGGACGGGCTTTGCATGGCGGCGGCGGTCCTTCTTCCTTCCCGGGTTTCGGCACCAGTGTAGTGAGTTTGTGTGGCAAGGAAGAGGACAAAGGGGTCGGCTGGACTGCTGACGTATTTATTTAACCAAAACTAAACAAAGAACAAAGAAAATCACAAACACCCAAACGGGGACTCTTATTCTGACACTCCGTCAAACTTCCGGTTCACTCCTTCCGGTTCGGGTCAGCAGTCCGTCTCTCTCTCGCTTGCATCCGTTTCTCCCGGCGTTTTATACTCTCTCCACGCCAATTACTAGAACGAGAAACAGGTGATGATAATTTTTGCCCAAACCACTCACTTACCGCTCGTCTCCTAATTCTCTCTCCCGCTGCAGACTTCGCTAAACCACGCCCCCCCTGCCACATTTAGGTATGGGGTTGGATAAAGGGATACAAAATATGGACAACTATATGTGCTTTATGAGTTCTAATAAACAGCCGATTTGCCAAAATATGCTACTATACAACTAGTGACTTGGTCCCTTAACTTAAGTGTTACCAAGACTTATGTCTTAAATAAATACTGTTCTTGTGAACTTTCTGTACATCAAAGAATCTTGAAAAAAAAAGTATTGTCCAAAATAATATTAATCAGCATAACTGTTGTCAACATTAATAATAATAATAATATATATTTTTTTTATTGAGTAGCAAATTGGAATATTATAATGACATCTGAAGGAACATCTGAAGTGACACTGAAGACCGGAGTAATGATGCTGAAAGTTCTGCATTTCAAATGACATTTTAAAGTATATTCAAATATTTTAAATTCTAATAATATTTCACAATATTACTGTTTTTTTAACTGTAGTGTTGATCAAATAAATGCAGCCACGGAGAGCAGAAGAGGCTTTCAAAAGTATTTTTATTATTATAATTATTATAATAATAATAATAATAATAATAATAATAATAATAATAATAATAATAATTATTATTATTATTATAATTATTATTATTATTATTCCAAACTTGACGGGTGGTGTATATATGCATCTTTATCTTTCATATGCACATGGGTGATGATTTAAACAAACTAACTCTAAGTGTTAAACAGAACTCATGCTGCTCTGTTTGTGCTTCATACAGCGTGTTGAGGAGAGAAGAACACATTATCAGCAATACAGCAGCTCCCTGGCAAATACCCACTGTGAGTTTTATACACACAAGAATCACTTCTGTTTCCTTTATACTCTCTATTTGTCACATATAAACACACAGATGCGAACGATGACAGACACACACTCCTGAGGAGAGCGGATGTTGGCACAGACAGGCTCTTGCAGCAGATTGTTCCTCTCAGAGGCTGTCGAGGGGTGTGAGGGTGAGGGCTGCACCGCACGGGTCTTTATCACTTTCATTACTGTGGATTTTCTTACTCATTATTAACCAAGCAGCACACATCAGATAAGTCTGTGTTTGTGCTGTTGGAAAACCATCAATGATCAGATCCCATGAAACTAAGTGCCACCACAGAAAACAAGTATATGCCCTTTACAATTATTTTATTTCATTTAAATTTAGCTGTCCCAGCTATTTTAAAACATTTTATTTTGCTATTCCAGCTATGTTTACAAATGTTTTATTTTATTTTATTTTGCTGTCTTAGATATATTTACAATAATTTATTTTATTATTATTATTATTATTATATTTTAACTGTTTAAAATTGTATTGTTTATTTTATTATAATTTATTTTATTTTATAGAATTTAGTTTATGTTGTTGTATTTGTTTAATTTTATTATTTTATTTTATTTTTTTACTACATTCTGTTTTGGTTCTGGGAATTGTGCTATTTTTTTATTTATGTGAATAAAATTCTGCTTATAGGTTAACATTATAACATTGAATTTGTTTGTATTAATAATACCAATGTCAACATTCATATATTTTGATATATCGTTTACATTATTGTAATGTTTTAAAAAGTTAATGTGGAAGCTAATATTATTTCCACATTCGGAAGGATGTTCTTTAACTCTCAGAACTTTCACATTCCTCTTATAGATTTTCAAAAACTCATAAACAGGAACCTCGTCCCTGAACAAAGACAGTGTGATTTATATTCCAGTCATACTGTCACTGTGCAAAAATGAGTTTTTACATTCAGCCACATGATCAGGTAAAACATCTCAAACTTTTGTCATTTGAGGAGTTTAATCTGCAGCACAGACACACCTCACATCAAACACTGATTTGACATGACAAGCTAATAAAACGTGTCTGTGTAACCATTCAAACACTGGAAATCTGATACCTTGCTCTTTCTTTTTTCCTTGTTACTCTTCCACACCGTGGCTGCATTCATATATGCCCTAAATTTGAAAGATCATGATTGGCGTCGCATCTCAATTAATTGCCCAGATGGCATACTGTTTTTTCTTCTTCTGTGGTTTATATTACCCACAATTGCTTGCTCTGGGGAAGACTTTGTGATGAATTTCTTTGTACTTGTGCAGTTCAAAAATTGAGGAATCCATAAGTAGCCAGTGAGGTTTTAACCTAAAACATTAAATCCTAAAAAGGTTGAAGCTATGTCTACCTATACTTTAGCAAGATGTAAACATACAGATATATATATATATATATATATATATATATATATATATAGCGACAGAGCAACAGAGCGACGAAGCGTTGAGTCACTGTGGAAACAGAGGCTAAGAAAAAGCGAGCCATGCTGTTTCTTTCTTCTTCTTTTGTTCAACAGCCGTTTACATGCTTAGTGCATACCGCCACCTAATTGGTGGTTAATTTAAAGAAAAAAGTTTAATCTTTAATCCTTTAGAATATGAATTATATTGTTTGTTTGTTTGATGCTAATTATATACATGCTAATTATTATATAAGTCATATCAGATATGTATTCTGATGTCTGAATTTAGACATTATAGAAAGTGCAGATCCATGAGTGAGATGATAACATAAAATGTAATAAATATAAATAATATAATAAATTAAACATTACCTTGTCATAGTGTTTTATACAGATACAGATAATGGTTATATATGTCAATAAAATACATAATAACCATATTAGAATAATATACACTCACTGGGTACTTTTGCTAGTACCGGGTTGGACCCCCTTTTGCCTTCAGAACTGCTTTAATTCTTCATGGCATAGATTCAACAAGGTGTTGGAAACATTCGTCAGAGATTTTGGTCCATACTGACATGAAAGCATCACACTCGCTGCAGATTTGTCGCCTGCATATCCTTGATGTAAAGCTGCTCTATTGTATTGAGATCTGGTGACTGTGGAGGCCATTTGAGTAAAGTGAACTCATTGTCATGTTCAAGAAACCAGTCTGAGATAATTTGAGCTTTGACATGGTGTATTATCCTGCTGGAAGTAGCCATCAGAAGATGTGTGCAGTGTAGTCATAAAGGGATGGACATGGTCAGCAACAATACTCAGGCTGTGGCGTTTAAACGATGCTCAGTTGGTATTATGGGGCCAAAGTGTGCCAATAAAACAACCCCCACATTATTACACCACCAGCACCAGCCTGAACCGTTGAGAAAAGGCAGGATGGATCCATGCTTTCATGTTCTTTATGCCAAATTCTGACCTTACCATCTGAATGTTGCAGCAGAAATCGAGACTCATCAGACCAGGCAATGTTTTTCCAATCTTCTATTGTCCTATTTTGGTGAGCCTGTGTGAATTGTTAAATAAAATAACTGCTCTTGAAGCCCTTTGTCACTTTAATCAGACTAAATACGTTTTTTTTTGCACTTAAAATCTTTTATCTGCACTGTTGTTCACTTCATTGATTTGCACTCTATCTGCCATGTTCCTTTTGCGCTGCTTTATTTAACTTTATTTTTAATTTTATTATGTCTTTTTTTACATTCCCTTATTGATGTATAGTTGTATCTACATTTTATATTTTATCTAGATTTTTAGGCTCCACTGTTAATGTTATCTGTATGCACCAGGGGTCTGAGAGTAATGCAATTTCGATTCTCTGTATGTATGTATTGTACATGTGGAAGAATTGACAACAAAGCAGACTTGACTTGACTTGACTTGAGCAGGTGTACCTAATAAAGTGGCTGGTTAGTGTATTACCTTTTTTAATACTTAGTGCTTCATAATTAACATATCAAACATTATATATAATAGGCTATATTATAGTAATATTATATTATGTTGTGCACTGTCACGCCCACTGAAGGCTTGTCAATAGATCACACGTGCGCTGAAGTGAACTAACCCTGGAACATAACCTGCTCCGGAGCAGGTTATCTTCAGAGAGTAACTTTGGTTACTTACATGCCCTGAAAGTAACCTCCGATTTTGTAACCAAAAGCTGAAGTTATCTCAAACATACCCGGGTATGTAACATAACCTGCTTTTTGGAATACCCCCCTGGTCCTTGTGTGTTTTCCTCCCTATGTATTGTGCTCTCTGCGGTTTGTTGTGAGTGTGTGTTTATACATGCAGTTAGTTCCTGCTCTAGTCAAGACTTAGGCTAGGTTTACACGACAATGGTTTAGTCAAAAACTTAAAAGTTTTTCCTTTGCATTTTTTTTTTTTAAAAGTTTCACATACACAAGACAACATATTCAAAACGATTTGCGTTATACATATCCACGAAAATGGGCAAAAATTCTATATTACTTATGTCAGGACAGTAGTTGGCGCTGTCACCTCGTTAGTAAACAATACCTGTAGGGAAGTGTTGTATATGATGTGTCTCCACTGTAGGTTGTAATACTGGTGAAGTAAATGGTTTTCTCATTGCCTTTCTCGATTGTGGTGTTTTGTGTGCTTGAGTCTTGTTCTGTCCTGTTCTGCTTTCCGCGTTCCAGTTCTGCCACTGCCCGCTGGTTTCTCTGCCTGGCAGCGGGTCTGGTTCAGATTCAGTGTTCATCAGGTACAGATCTCTGCTTCGTTGTGACTTGCCTGGTCTTCACTACCATCTGCCTGGTCCTGCCACTTCCTGTGAAGATCTTTGACCTGTTGTCATCCATGGCTGGTTCCAGCAGTCATCCTCATCTGTCCTGTCATCGTTTCCTGTGTCCCCATGTTGTTGGACTGTGTTTTACCTGCCCTCTTCTACTTTGTTGTTTATCTGCGTTTGGGCTCTCCCTCACAGATCCTGACAATTTCTGCTATATTCTGCTACACTGGCCACATTAATGAAAAGTTCCATCAATATATTACCATGTTTTTAGTTACAAGAGTTTACTTGGGGCAATACCATGAATAGTATGCACAAATAAATAATTCAGTAACAAGGGGTAGATGGGGACACATTTTCCCCCCATTCCATGACTGTTCCATTTACCTGAATTCACCTTGTTTATCAAAGTTACTGTCTTTGAACATTGGGACTCAGGGAAAATCTCCCTTGTCCTCAGACTGTCAAAGCAGCTGCTTGCTGAACTAATCTGGCCTAATCACAGATTAATTGCCATCAGTTTTAACACATTGCTAGTTAACCGCGCTAATTAGCAGTGATGAAATTAGCATTACTCGAGTCTAATTACTGCAGGTGGAGGGATGAACGCAGACTAATGGGGAAACAGCTTCAGGGAGCTCATAAGTTTGAATAAAAAGCCAAATAAAACTGGGAGGTCAATGTTTTTCTGCTCCGTGAGAAGAAGAGTTTCTGTCTGTTTGCACAGCGACAACAGTAATTGGCCTTTTAAGTGACCACACACACACTTCTCTCACCTCAAACACTCACACATACACACGTACGCGGGTCTAGTGATAGATCATTTTTAATCGCTGTGAAATGCATTAAAATAATAAAGCGTATTGGGATCGGCCAGGGTGATGAATAGCCCCCTGCCTTCTTTATCGCATTAGCTACACTAACAGAGATATTGCGCCCAGCGCGCGCCCAGACATATGTGCCACTTTCCCAATAACAAAAGTCGCATATTAAATTCCAGCACACTAACCAGGGATAAAGGACCAGAGAGCGAGAGAGAGAGGGGTTTTTATTTAGCTTCTGTTAGGACTGTGCTACTGTATTCAAGGGAATTGCTTTACAGATCACAGCCTTGTATTTGTTAGATCTTGTGTTTGTAATTTAATTGACTTAATAATTGATTTTCATTAATTACGGTGACGCATTGCTGCCATGCACATTTTTTTCCCCAATTGATTAATGTTTTTTTTTTTTTTTTTTTTTTTTTTTTTTTTTTTTTTTTTTAGAAATCCTGTGTGTGTGAGTTTACATTTTTCTGGATTTATGATTTAATATACATTTGTTATTAAAAGTGGTAATCTAATGAAATCATGAAACATCAGTTTAATTCAAATGTAATCAAATGAGAATTCTACAGTTCTCCCTTTTTTTGTCAAATAATTTAAATGAAACTTAAACCAAACTTTTATTTTGACAACTTGTTGTGAAGTTTCTGTGTGTATGAATGCTATGAGGATAGCTAAGGACTCTCATCATATATCGTAAATATATAAACAATAAAATAGAATATTTTTTGTCAGGTGTTCTCACTCTCATAATATATTTGAGCAAATATCAATTAGTATTTATTAGTATTATTATTTTGTTTATGAAAATAATTGTTTAGAGTTGTTTGTTATAGGAAACACCGATTTGAGCTTGTGAAGATATTTCTACAAATTGATTCATTAGAGATAATTGCTGCATGACGTCCTTGTGTAATTCTTCTCAATTGATATTTGTTGTAACACTTTCTTAATGTCTGTTTTGTGTTATTAAAAAAGTGAAAGTTCTTCTGGTTTCATCATGTGAATGGAGACTTTCTCATACTGGGAATATGATTTCTGGGATAAAGAGTAAAATAATAATAAATAAAAAAAAAAAAGTAAAATTAAATCAGTGTTGTAGTTCTTGGCCAGAAAAGCTAATGTGCAAAAACTGTACCTTCAAATAGAGTGATCAAACATTATACTCAACTTTTTTCTTTCTATTTGCCCAGACAATTGTTTTTATATACACCTCTTTCTCTTTCCTCTTCCTTTCTTCCCATAACTCCCCTCCTCCTGTATTTCCTCAGGTCAGGAATCTGTGTTGAATAACTCTGTCTGAGTTTTTGCATTAATTATTTCATGATATTTTGATAATAAACCAGGATGATGGATAACCTACTGAAAGTGACTGTGCTGATTGTGTGTGCGCAGGTTCTGCTGTTTGATAAAGGCAGTGATAAATGTATTTAATGAATAGTTGGTCATAAGACTAAATGAGTCAAAAGACAGTCAGATATGAAGGAAAAATTAAACCATGTTGAAGTAGACATCAATATGACAATATATATATATACAGAGAAGTAACCATGCAATAAACAATAACTCTCTCGAAGAAAATCTCAAAGAGGCCATACCATTAATTATCTTGTTTTATTCGGTATTTCTGAGTCCACTTATGGTTTGCATTTCTTCTGTATATTTCATATTCATGCACAGTCTTGTCTCACGACGGACTGTTTTAGCATCTTTACTGTGTTACTGTAATCTGACCTTTCAAATATTCCCATGCAACAAAATGTTATGAGTGAAAACAAGACAGAATTCTTAAATATTCACATAAAAGTTGATTCATTGACTCCCAGGTGATTCTGAGGATGAAAACAAGACTAGGTCACATTGATACATTGACTTATCAATCTATTTATCCATGTAGTTATGTATTAGATGAGGCAATGTCAAAATAGGCTTCATTTTTCATTCTCATGCGCTTTCAATGCATTTATATTTATTTTAAGATGAAATGTGACTTGGACAAGTGAGCTTCATATGCATGTACTTGTTCATTTGAATGCTTTTTTTGTTGTTGTATCCAAAACAGCTCTGTGTTCCATGGAAAGAAAAACAGCATTTGGATTTGGAACAACATGAAAGAGAGAGTAAAAATTGCATTAATAATTAATAAATTTAAATAAATTAATCTCTGTAGTAAATTTCTTACTATCTTGTGTTTCTACATATATGAAGTTTTGTGATATTCACCCAGTAAGTGAACAGATTTCTTAGTGCTTCTACATAATATTGATACTTATCATTGCCACCAGGGGGCATCAGAAGAAAAGTATTTTGGTTACAGAAAACGGTTACCAATAAATTGCACTTACACCTTCTTTTCAATGTGTATTATTTGGTTAAAGACACCTGAGGTCCCTGTGGGCAGATCTGAATCCAATCTGGGCAGGTATTGAGTTCATGACACGTCCAAGCCAGGGAATAGTATAGCTTGTGTAGTGTTGAAAATACCTGACAGAAGAGGAGCTGGATGAAATTCATTGACCTGCTATAGAAACAGACTATTACTCTTATGAAAATGGCCTACTGGGAGAACAAAAAAGAGGTTACATAACCTTCCTTTCAATCAAATTACACTTTTAAAGAAATAGTCCAACCAAACAAGAAAATTCAGTCATTACGTACCCTCATGAACAGACTGAAATGTTGTTTTGTTGATCATTTATTTCCCCGTCATTACAACATTTTGCATTATAGATCTTCAGATCAAGATTATTAGCAAATAACAACTTAAAATTCCGTCTTTTTCTCACACCAAGCTGTTGTCTGGCTTCAGAAGACTTGGAGGATAGAGTTTTTTAGACCTATGTTGTCACTTAAATGTTTTTAAATCATAAACAGCTCTCTACCCCATGGGAATAAAACACCATATGGAAACAGCATAACAGATTTTTAAAAAATGTAATATAAAAAATAAATGAATTAACTGGCCCTCATGTCAGCGTCTCTTTAAACCTGCAGTAAAGTGAATCTCAAGACAACATGTCAAGGTCTTATTTTACACCAGAAAAGAAAAAAAAAAAATGCTGAAAGAAAATGAAGCTTTAGGACTATTGAGGTTTGTTTTTGACATTATTTTCATGACAATTAAGCACATTTATTGTTGCCGTGATATCCATCAAAATGTATTAAACAGAATTTAGATTATCGGCCCAAGTCTATTGAAATTAGTTAATAAAACTATCCCTTTAACTCAAATAACTTGGAGGGATCTGAAAGTGTACTCTAATTTTGATCAGTGTTCTTTTTCAAATATCTCATTTAAGTTTTTTTTTTTTACACTGTGCTTCAGAATATATTTAACTCACAAAATATGCTTAAATAACTGCCCTTTTACTCCTGTTAAGATGACTTCAAATAGAACTAAGCAGTGACCTTGAAATTTAGGAAACTGTAGGTTGACCCACAGTAGACTAGTTTCGTAAGATTCACCCAGTAACAGATTTCTATATGCTTTTACAATATCTCTTTACTTCTGATGGCTACAAAGTACAATTAAAGAAAAAGTTAATGTAATTAAGTTACAATTAATTGCATTTGTACAGTCTGCCTTTATTTTTAAGTTACACTGTCATAATACTTGGGTTCCCCGTGGGCTGCTGACAGATATTTAAATGAGCACATACAAAGACAATAAGACAATAAAATCCCTTTAGGCTACATCCACACGAAGCCATAGCTTTCCCTATCCGATCTACCCAATCTAAAGAAATATCTGCGTCCACACGAAACCACAAAACCGACACAAAACGATGTAGTATACATGCCAGACCAGTATGTGGTGCTGTAATTCTGCCACAGAGATACACTAAAAATGGAGAAGAAGACTTGGACTATGCGCATAAACCTTGTGCGCTGTATACAAATGAACATGGAACAAAACATGAGTTAATCTTCGTTAATGTTAGTTAATAAAAAGACAATCGTTCAGTGTTTGTTCATGTTTTTGTTGCTGTTACGTGGCGTTGCGGTGTCTGACTAGGGGCGAGACATGGGCTGATGACATCACCATTTCAGAAAATATACGGATTCGCTGTCCACATGAAAACGCAAGGTCGACGTTTTCAGATTTATCCACTCTAGGATCCGGTATAAAAAGATTCACTATCCCAAAACACCGGATCTTTGTGGACGAAATGCCTATATGATTAAAAATGTATGCGTATACAGCTTAGCATGTCTTTGTGTGGACGGAGCCTCAGTCTCTTCTTTTCAGTCTTCTTTTACCTTTTATTCCCATTAGCTGTGATGGTATGATGGTAGCTCCAGCACATGGCCACCAGGGGGAGATTAATGTCACAAAGGTGTCGACCACTGCATATGTTGCATTCAACTCAAACCAGCAATCTCATGCAGGGTCACCCTGGCGAATATGTTGCACGCTTTAGTCTCTTGTATTCCAGCCTGGGTGTATAGGTAAAAATAAAACACCAACCAAAACCAGCAAGATTGTAGGTAAAACCGCACCAACTCTCCACGGAAGCACTAGCATTGGATAATGCAATGGGGCAGTGACCGCAAAGAAGCAATCTAAGCTGATAACGAAGAGATTAAGTATGGAGGCAGTGCATAACATGACATCCAGGGAGTTGTAGATGTTGCAGAAGTGGGCCCCAGTGGGCAGTCGCCCGTAACTTGGTAAAGGGAGGAAAACGGCAGCACGAGAGCACCCAGTAGAAAGTCTGTAATTGCCAAAGATACAATGAAGCAGTTGGTGACATTACGTAGGCGTCTGGTCATGTACACAGCCAGACAAACCAACATATTTCCACTGAGAGTGAAGAGGATAAGAACGGAGAGTATCACAGCTAATGCTATCTTAGATGTCATTTCTGTGTTTGTGTGATTTATTTATGGTTTTATCGGTAACAAAACACTAAGAGTATGTCTGTTTTTCATATTTTCTGTGTGAATGTTCCTGTAGCTTAACAATGGCAAAATGCAAAGCAATTTTTTTTGTAGTCGAGATGTTAAAAATGCAATGCAATGTCAAGTTGTGTAAATTTCTGAATGCAGGTGTGTGTGTGTGTGTGTGTGTGTGAAAATCCTATTTTCTGTTTGTGTGAACGTTCCTGTAGCTCAAGGGTGTGTGTTTAATTTCTGGCAATGCACATGGTTGCATCAGCTATATCGATCAATGCAAAAATTGTAGTTCATGATGTTCAAAATGCTGTGCAGTTTTTGTGTTATTGTCTGCTTGTGCCAGTGTTCCTGTAGCTCAACAGTACCATGGTTGTGCATTTTTATTCCAGGCAACCCACATACTTGCATCTGCTAAATCCATTAATGTAAAATCCAGTGCAGTTTTTGAATGTGAAGATCCATGATTTTATTGTTTTATTGGTAGAGAAACACTTGGAATGCAGGTTTGTTCATCTTTTTTTTTCTGGCCATGTGAATGTTCCTGTTGCTCAACACTGCCAAGGCTTTTCCAGACAATGTGCATACTTGCATCTTCCAAATGCATCAATGCAAAATGCAATGCAGTTTTTGTAGGTCAAAATGTTTAGTAAGGTCTAATCCCAATGGTATCCTTCCACACTGCAGGGTATGTCCTCCTCCTCCATTGATCCATCTGTTCATCCATCCACCTTCCGGCTATTTTGTTTTTAGACTGAAGTGTGTTGGCCTCTGCTGGTCACAGTGAGGTACTACATTTTCCTCCTCTTTCTCTTGTTTAAAACAGAAGAGAGATGCATTTAGATAAGAGGTTGTCAACCTTAGCCAAACCAATTGCAAAATGCTAGACTACTTAGAGTAATAATATAATATTAAAAAATGACAGTCATCATTGCATTATGCTAAGCCAGTGTTGACTTCTGCAATTACTGGTTCCGTTATATCTCTGTTTTCTGTGACAGAGAAATATGTTTTATGCTTTATATTTGGGGTCAGTATAACTGAACCACAAAATCCACTGGTCAAGTGAACTTAATTGTCATGCAAACTGACTATCCAGTGCATGTCAATTAATGCAATTTTATCAGCTTTTTTGTTGCTTTTTGCTTATTATTATTATTATTATTATTATTTAGAATATTATTTTATATGAATAAAAAGGGAGAAGAAACAATTTAAAGCAAAGATCTCTGTGGATTAAGACATCTTGCAATAGTGATAATAAATCAAGGTAAAAGGCTAAACTGTTTCTTTTTTTTAAATAAAGAAAATAATTTTATCACTTGAGAATACATTAAATTGATTGAAGTAAATAATTTCATATTTATGTTCATCAGTGAATCCTGAAAAATCTTATCAGATGAAATAAAAAGATATTTTGAAGATAGCTGGTAATCAAACAGTTGGTAGTTGGTAGTATTTATTTTCCACTATGGAAGCCAATAGCCAGCTGCCAACTGTTTCATTACCAACAATCTTCAAAATATCTTCTTTTATGTTCAACATAAGAAAGCAACTTATACAGGTTTGTAACGACATGAGGGTGAGTAAATGATGACAGAATTTTCATTTTTGGGTGAACTATCCCTTTAAAGACATAATTGTAGAGTAACAAAAAGCTCTCAGACACCCACACAACACATTGTGTGTGTGTGTGTGTGTAGGACGGTAGGCCGAAAGGGAACACGATGCTCTAACACTCATTAGTGTGACACAACATTTGAGACATAATGATAAAAGCTCCAGTAGAGATAATATCATATTTGTACATATTAGCTTTATTCGTGTTCAAAGAAAACAGATAATCTTTTGTCCTTTTAGAGTGAGATGAGTGAGAGGATTCTTGAGGTTTTTCCTTGATAAAATGGCCTTATGTCTATTTCCCTGAGCTTTATCCACAGTCTGTGTGTGTGAGAGAGAGAAATTAATATAAATTCTGTCTTTGAAGACCTCTGTCAGCTGCGTCACTTCTGTGCAGTATGTTTTCATGTCTACATCCTGAGATCTTAGCATACAATGCATAAAATATTAAGTTCACCATTTCTATAGATGGAAATCATATTAGTTTATTTTCGTTTATCTCAGTATAATAATGAAGGTAATACAGAGTGAATTTGAAATCATTTGGATGCTTTAATTAGACTGGATATTCACCTGTGCTGACATCTACCATAAAAGTTACCAATTTATTCAGGAATCTGCTTTTTTTTTTTTTTTTCTTCGCTAATTTTTATTTATTTATTTTAACAAAATGTGTTCATGGGAATGTTGTTTTAACAGGTTATAAATTTTTAAATATATGTGTCTTTTTCCTTCATCCTCAGTGTTTTATTTCAATGGGTCTTTGAAAAGCTTTACACTTTACTAGGTCTCATTTGTTTACATCAACTAATGCAGTAGTTAAACTAACAATGAGCAATATATAAACACATTACCGGTAAAAAAGTTTGGGATCATTCAACGAATTTGAATGTTTTTTTTTTTTTTTTTTTTTTACAGGAGTTTCTTATGCTCTTAAACATGGTCGTAGGTTTAGGGGGGGCGCTAGGTACTAGTCCCTATCAATATTTTGAGAGGACAATTTTTTCCCCACCAGTATTTAAAAAATATCATTTGAAATGCTATTTGGATCTTTGCACTGCTATTTGGATCGATTCTAACGGCCAGGATGACGACAGTACAAGAAACGCCGTAATTTGATTGACGGCGGGGTATCTGACAGGCTACTCGCGCGGACCGGGACTACTTTTGTGCTTGCACTGGCAGCGAGCGGGTGATGCGCGCGCTGAGTGTGTGTGTGTGTGTGTGTGCGCGCGCGCATGTTGACGACGCCGACAGTAAGTTACCAGGGCTGTCTAAATAACTAGCTAGCCACACAAATAAACTAGCAGTAGTGACTCACCAAAGCTGAGACCAAACCTACGCCCATGGTCTTAAAGGCTGCATTTATTTGATCAAAAATACAGGAAAAATATCATTATGATGTAAAATAACTTTTTTTTCTATTTTAATATAGATTAAAGCTGTATTTTCAGCATCTTTACCCCAGTCATCAGTGTCACATGATCCTTCAGAAATCATTCTAATATACAGATTTATTATCAGTGCTGGAAACAGTGCTGCTTAATATTTATATTTATGCAGAGTCACGCGAGCCTCTGGGAAATGAAGGAGCAAAGGAAACAAAGCTTCCTTATTTTAGCAAAGGAACACCAGACTCCTCTTGGCTTATTTCGAAATCCTCCGACATTTTTTTTTTTTTTTTTTTTTTTTTTTACGAATCCTCTTTTGTGCTTCTAATTTGTGACCAGCATTTTGTTTTGTTCTCTCTCCGCACTCGTCACTAACCACACAGCGCTGAAGAACTACAACATCCATGTCTTCCAGTTCTCAACAGTCAGCAGAAGTGAGAAAAAAAGTGTTTATTACTGTATGTTTGAAATCTGGATATTTATCTTCCAAAAACGCATGGATTCACTACAGGAGGCCTTTATTCACCCCTCCAGAGCCATGTGAGGGACGTTTTATTACAGATGCGCACCCTTTGTTTCACGTAAAAGTCACATACACCTAGGATGCTTCAAGGCGGGTGAGTAGAAGATGGACGAATTTTCATTCTCAGGTGAACTAACCCTTTAAAATATTGTCTTCCCTTTCCACTTCTAATCCCTGACAGTTGTGTTCATCTGAACGTTCCTAATATAGACATATACAGTAGTATTACTACAATAATATTTAATACATTATTTTGATATTGTTGCAGAAATAATCAGTCTTTTAAAAAAGCAGTTGTTCATGGTATGTTGAAAGATTTGTTAAAATCTTAAAAATGTCCTTTTGTCTGATGGTTAAAGGCTAAGTAGAATAATGTCACCTCATTGTACCCAGCTTTTGAAAATGCTTATTATTGTGTTCAAAGAGTGCAGCTTTCACTGATTATTTACAGTGTAACAGAAGTAGCTCTCAAAATGCACTTAAAGCGTCATGAGGTGTAAAAAGGGATACTTTTAATAGACCTTAAGCGCCAGACATACAAGCACCCGGCTATCTTCAGAATATTGACTTTGAACTTCCTTTTTTGCAGTAGCTCTGTTTCATTTTCTGTAGCATCGCTGTTGAAGACTAATAAGCTGGTGAAGTGGATTTACTCATTGCAGAGTTAATGAAAGTTACCACGTGCATTGTAATGATTGAAGCGGATTTCATTAATGTAAGTAAACCAGGAAGATTTAGAAACAAGCAGTTGAGTCATAAAGCTGTAAGATCTTATTTTCATGCTGTTGAAATACAAGCCAAAAGACAGAAGACAATGAGCTCAATTAGCAATGAAAAGAAGGCAGAGCTAAATAAGGCCTGTTGTTTAGGCTTTAATAACAGTGCTTAATATGTGGGCTCATAATGGGGTTATGGCAATCATCCCGCTGAGAAAATTTCCCCCGCTTCCGATGCCCAATAGGTCTGCTTTACCTTTCCTCTTCAGCCAATCACGGGCCTATCATTCTGATACATTTTAAATGTTTTAATCCTTAGTTCCTTACAATCAGTGATGTGTAAAAAGATACAAATCTTAGCATGTTAAGGTGTTTTTCTTTTTTGATTCTTTTTAATTCGGTTGGGCATCAGGTGAAGATCACATTTCTAAACCAAAGTAACTAACTTCTCCTCAAAAACATTTCTCACATGTCACTGCTGGTTATATATTCATTATAAGTTAAGTTAAGAATTAAAGTGTGAAAATAAATGTAGTATTATGCAGTGCAAGCCAACAAATGTGATGGTGTCACTTGCGGTTTTGAAGTAAATCTCTGTAATATGTTTTTGAAATTAAACTCTATTTTTATTATCTTGCTTGTAGGTATAAGACGACAGGTCACGAGTCAGCTGATATTTTGATAGTTACATATTGCTGTGCATTTAAGTAGGATGATTAGGATGTGTATAATCTCTAAGTGAGTGTTTGTGGAGCCCTCTGCTGGTTACAGTAGGAGATGCACCTGAAGATTGACATTATTTTTGTGGTTTATGACTACAGAGCAGCCTGTTCGTGTGTTTGTATAAACCTGCTCATATTAAGTCTCAGGGGGGCATAAAACAAACTTCTTCAGGGAATCTCTGCTTGTCTTGTCCCACTCCAGACGCTTCCTCTAGCATTAAAGATTCATAAATGACGATTAAGATGCACCATGAAACACCCCAATAAATCAAAGTGGAGTCTGAGACCCAAAACATACACGATCTCAAAATTTTAATCAATGAAAGTCACTGAAACGTGCTTTAGTCACCGTGGTGAAGTTCTGCTGTCAGCCAGTTAAATGTGGAGGCCAAAAGAGGAAGAGGAAGAAGCAGACAGTCAGACACAGAGGAGGAGGAGCACTTGTTCCTCTGGTTAATTCTCGCACCCTCACCCAAAAACAGTCAGTGTAGGGCATAAGAAAGGAACTGAGATACTCCGAAAGAGACAATACAGACAGATATAGCCATAGGAGAGCGTTTTATAGTCCAACCAATGGCTCCTTGGACAAAAACAAGCTCTCAAAGATATGGAGTTGGTGAGTTTTGCTTGGGGTTTTTTTGTGTGGTTGTGTGTGTGTGCATGTGATTCACCTGTGTATTTTAAATGTGAAGTTGTGTGTTTATATTCCTGGCGGCCTTCGCAGCAGGCATATATAGATGTTTGATTTAGTTCCTATATCTCAGGATGTGGGCAGAGACGGATCAGTTAAGCAGCCCAACAGTCACTGGACTAAACAGATTGCAGCATTTTATCATTTTGCACTTATTTAGTTTTGAAAATCTGCATTTTTTGTTTTATGTCTCTTTGACGGTGCCGTTAATGCAATATAGTGCAAAAACAAACTGTTACCTGAACCCCATGACAGTTTCTTACTTAAAACTTAAAATGCATTGAAAAAGTTTGCTTCTTTTGGTTAACATCGGTATATTAAAGTCAAAAAATATAATTTAATGCAACTGAATCAACCTGAAATAATGTCATATGGGAACTTCTGCACATTTTTACTTTCTATAGCAAGGAGGAATCACTTCTTTAGCCTGTTTGCAGAACGGTTGTGCTATAAGGTTTGTCAGCATTTAATAACACAAGAGGAGACCTGTGTGAATTAAACACACAAGGGAGATATCTTTATTACCTCAGTCGTTTCTCCTAGACAGCAGTGAGAAGAGACTAGGAATCTCCTCTAGAGACTTACTAATGTCTCTGAATTTTCTCAGGATACCAAAGTTTGAGATCAAAATCCAGAGATCTCCATATAAATATAAATATAAATAATATTGCTGCTATCCACATTCATTTTATAGCTCTATACTCTTACTGTCGGACAGCTATGACTCATTTATTCCCGGCTTATTATAGTTAATTAAAACATAAAATTTATGTCTACAATATAATACATTAAATGAAATAAAATATTACATTTAAAGTTAGCAACATGTCAACATCTCATTTTCTTTTAGTTTAAGATTGTGAACTAAAATAACTTAAACTACAATTTAAATAAACTTAATAAACCATTTAGACATGTTTAAAAAAAATCAATAAGCTAAATAAACTAAAACCATATTAATTATTTCTGTTGCTTGAAATAAAATAAACACTAGCTGAAAAACAAAACAAAAAAACAATGCAACATATCTCATTTTATTTTAAAGTTGATGATTGTTAATAAAAACCACATAGACATGGTATTTTTTAATAATATGAAGACAGAATAACTTCATAGTTTGTGTTGACTATTATTTTAGGAATAAGAGAAACATCTGAGACAATGTTGATCCTTAAATTAAATGCATGTGAGAAGTTTTTCTGCTGTAACTAAATAGCAACATTTGGGAAGAAATATTTCATGCAAATTTCGCTGAAATCTCTTTTAATTAAGATAAGTTTATAGTCCAGCTCATATGCGAAGTGTTCAACAGTACAAAGCTTGAAATGGTCAAACTAATTCGAGAACTGCTATTTAAAGTTATCTGTGAATGTAGGATCCAGAGCGTTGGGGTTATTTGAAAAGCAAAAGTGACTTGACTTCTGTAGGAATGTGTAGTCAGCAGGGCTGTAGCTCACAGCACGTTTGTTGGAAGATATAAAGCTAATAGCATGCTTAAACTTATTAGGAACTTGAAATAAAAGCTGTCTGATCATGTAAATATATATTCATTGATTCTGAATGTTATTTCAATTGTAAACATGCTGATGGCGGTGTGTATCTGTGTGTGCTGTGTTGTACAGGAAGCTGCTCTGAGAGGAAGTAGGCCAACGAACTCGTACTTGCAGAAATGAATTGTGTGTGTGCGTGTGTGTGTGTGCGCGCGTGTGTAATATAATGTCCTCCATCTCTGCTTATGCACTTTAACTTTCGGTGTCATTGACGCTGGCTGAAGTATTAAAGTTCAGCGTGTGCGTCCTCCTGCTGCTTTTCTGCTCCAGACATAAATCAAAAGACTCTTTTGAAGTCGTTGAGGGCAGATATCTTTTGATGTCTTTTTGGAAGCATTAAATGATCCGTTTTGCTAAACATCACCTGAAAACTAAATCCAAACTGTGACATCTCTTTCAGTTTCATGCAGTTTATATGCTCTTTCTTTTTTTCTGAAGTTAAGTGGAATTTTGTCGCCAAAGCGGAGAAGCAGTTGTCTCTGGCTATCGGGGATACGGTGCACATACAGGAGTCATGTGAAGGTGAGGGATCCTGGGATATTGCTGAGAATCAAACCCATGACCTTGGTGTTGCTTGCGCCATTTTCCATAACAACAACAAAAAAAAAAAGTCTTACTCAGTATTATTTTCTTGTTTTTCTGTGCAAATATCTACAAATTTTCAAAAACTGGGTACAGCTTCTGTGTTGGTTGGTTTCCATGCAACTTCCCCAATGAACAACAGCAAAAAAAAAAAAAAAAAACAACAACCTCACACTATAAATAACACCAAGCTTCATTTGACTTTGAAACTAAAATAGATAGAAAAAAACAATAGATTTTTCTTAGATGATTCAGATGAGTCTGAATTTCTTAGTCTTTGTTTTCATAGATTCTCATGCATTTCATAATTTAGTGTTCGAAAAACTACAATAACGTTATTTAACCTCACTCTTTGATGTTGAGGTTTTGCACAGAAACCAATGGGGTTCAATGGGAGAGTCAAAATGTCCCCAACACAAACACTTTGCATGCACATTCATGACCCTGAATGAGAAATATGACCAGTATTTTGAGCAGGTTTAAAAACTGGCCTCAACACAACAGGAGGGTTGAATCGAGATATAATTACTTGAGAATCAAAATTAATAAAATTAAGCCAGCAAACACTGAATCAGGAGCGGACTGGGGCTAAATGCGGCCCTAGACTTTTTGGCACAGAGCGGCCCACGCCCATTACACCATAAACCCACCAGATTATTAGAGCAATTTTAATCCCACTTACTAACATAAAAGTATAACACAATACATTAATTAAAATGCTTTTATATATATAAATATCATAAATGAGTGACTGTCATACTTCTTTACATTATATTTTATCTATCCTGGTGTATATGGCAATTGTAAATAATTTTGAAGAATTTTGACATGTCTCTTTTACATAGAGAGCTAGTTTAAATGCCTACCATAATATCAGTCCATATGAAACAATGCTCTGCTTTTCTCTTGAAGACTTGGAATGTAGTGCAGAATGTGGAGTGTTTTTTATGAAGGTAAAATGATTTGCAGCATTTTACTGTTTCTCGTAAGTGTAATTCATGTATTGTGAAACTGCAGCTTCATGCAAATGCTAAACAATTATGAACTGAATGCTTCTGACTTCAATTTTTCCATGCTTTCACTTTTGGCAGATTTTTTTTTTCTGCCAAAAGATGGTCAAAAGCACTGCAAGCCTGTAAACAGTGATTTGCAAGAGAATAAAACAGTTTAAACGGATTGACTGCATAGAACCAATCTGTAATAGTGATGTTCGGTTGTTGAACGAATCGTTCTTTTGCATGTTTTAATTAAGATGTTATTTTGTGAATTATTATCTTTTTTTTTTTTTTACGGTATTGTGTATGTTAAAAGTATCATTCAGCAAGAACAATCCTGAACTAAATGAAGATTAATGTCTTGGCGTTTATCGAACCAAATAGATAAGAGTAAATTGAGAGTCAGCGAGAGGCTCAATTGATTCGTTACAAGAAGAAGGTGGACCAACCCTCCCCCTCACGCTTGCAAAACTCAGTTAAGCCCCTTTCACACTACACGTTGGATCCGGCATATTGCCTGAACATTGCCGGGTCACCTTCTGTGTGAAAGCGAACACGTCCCGGGATTGATTCCGGCATTGAACCCAGGACGAGCGCTGTGTGAACAAAAGCCAGATCTAATGCCGTGTCAAAGTGATGACGCACGTTATCGCTCGACTCTTTTACCGGCTGTTTTGAAAGAGGTTAAACGTTCGCAACGAAAAATATTTGCAAACTGTAATGAAGCAGAGTTCAGTTAGTTCCTCACTTTCCGCGCTGACGCCGAGATCGTTCACTTCACTGAGAGAATGGGGCAGCATTTGGAAACAGCTCTATGTGGTGAGACGTTCAGATGTGAGTGGGATACTGTACTACGCTCTTAAAAATAAAGGTTCTTTATTGGCATCTGTGGTTCGACGAAGAACCTTGGAATATTTCCATTCCACAAAAGGTCCTTTAGATGTTTCAAATATTCTTCACACTGAGAACTAAATATTTATTTTATGAGGTGCTCACTGAAAGGTTAAAGGGCTAAAAACTCTTTTTGGAACCTTTATTTTTTAGAGTGTCAAAGTGATGACGCACGTTATCGCGCGACTCTTTTACCGGCTGTTTTGAAAGAGGTTAAACGTTTGCAACGAAAAATATTTGCAAACTGTAATGAAGCAGAGATCAGTTAGTTCCTCACTTTCCGCACTGACGCCGAGATCGTTCGCTTTCTTCAGTGAAAGTATAGTACATTACACGTCACGCCCTGATGTCACGTGTTGTTACGGGATCTTTACGGGTTTTGTGTGAAAGCACGCACATATCCCTGGTAATCACTGGCAGTGTGAAAGTGCAAAATCTAGCAACCCGGGAACAATTGACGGAACACTTTACCCGTTTATTTGCCGAATCGCAGTGTGAAAGGGGCTTAAGTGAGAGAATCATGCCAAAATTTTAAGCACATAAAAAAGAAAGACGGATTTGTACATATCAGTTTATTTCGGGAACTTTTGGCCCGCATACACAACAAGTCATTTAGACAATTGCAACAGATTTTTTTTTTTTACATACAGATTTGTTATATGCAGTCAATCTGTTTTGCAGTTCTTTAAACTGCAGTGCTTTTGACTGTCTTTTTGTGAAAAAAACAGCAACATTGCTTTATTTCACAATACTTGAATTACACTTACAAGTAACAGTAACATGGTGCAAATAATTGTTTGAAACGCGATTTATAGCTTTACAAAGCTTCTCTTTCACATGCTAATTTTATTTACACTTACAGTATTAGTATAATTTATGCTTACAAACACGATTATGTATATAATTATATTATATAATTCCACAAATATTACCCTGCATATGCAAATCTTTTTGACGTCATTTTACCTTCATAGTTTTTATTGTACTTTGCAGTTGCTTGACATATCCTTTCATTTTATAGAGTTTTAAAGTTCCAATTTTGGAAGACAGTGTACAAAACTGATGATGATGAAAAATACAGTAAACAGTAATATTGTGAAATATATGAAGTTACAATTTAGAATAGCCTTTTTCTATTCAAATAGTAAAAAAAAATAATAATAATAATAATATTCCTGTGATCAAAGCTGCATTTTAAACATCATTACTCCAGTATTCAGTGTCACATGATCCTTCAGAAATCATTCTGGTGTACAATATTTTGATTTGTTCAAGAAACATTTCTGATTATTTTCAATGTTGAAAACAGTTGTGCTGTTTCATATTTTTGTGGATTACCATTCAGTCTGGAGGATAATAATAATAATAAAAAAAATACTTTTATTCATCAAGGTTGCATTAAATTGATTTAAATGACAGTAAAGATATACTTATTACAAATTATTTATATTTCAAATAAATGCTTTTCTTTCCAGTTTCCACAAAAATATTAAATATTTAAACCATTTTCAGTACTGATAATAATAATAAGAACGATTATTGATAATTGATCACAAATAATAATTGATTATAATTAAGCAGCAAATCAGCATATTATAATGATTTCTGAAGGATCAACACTGAAGACTCCAGTAAAGATGCAGAAAAATCAGCTATGATCATAGAATTAAATTAAATTTAAATGGAAACATTAAACCATTAAAACATTTACATTATCTTCAATAGAATAAATAAATATATATAATTTTCCTAATTACGGCACTTTAAAGTCTTTAAACTTTTAAGATTTACAATGTTCTAGAGTAAGGTTGAGAATGATATTTTATTTTTATTTTTATTTAATTTTTTAATACTTTTTCTTGACATGTGAAATTACTGAAGAAATATACAAGGCAACCTAATTGCTGAAAACTGTTAGGTTATAATGTTCATTTTTTAAATGCTGTTTGAGCAACAGAAATATTCTTTCGAAATCGCCTGAAATCTAAATCAGTATGTACTTGTTTCAGGATGGTTTAAAGGTTACGTGATCAAGGACAAAGAGAAAAAAGTGAGTAAATAGCTTTTAGTTTTTGGTGTTTGTACAAGAGCAGAATGTTTTATTCCTGAATATCTGACCTGAAGTTCCTCTCCCAACTGTTTGCTGATTTACTTTGTTCCTTATTTAAGGGAGCATTTCCTGCAAGCTTTATAGTGTTAAAGGAAGTTATCGTCGAAAAGAAAGGGTGAGTTTCTGTCCATCTGTCAGTCCATCCATCCATCCATCCACCCTCTGACCCTCTCTCTGTTTCCTTCTGCAGAGATGAGGAGATCATAATGTCTGGTGAGATGCCGCTGGTGAAGGAGGTGACCACCACACTGAGAGAATGGGGCAGCATTTGGAAACAGCTCTATGTGGTGAGACGTTCAGATGTGAGTGGGATACTGTACCACGCTCTTAAAAATAAAGGTTCTTTATTGGCGTCTGTGGTTCCACGAAGAACCCTGGAATCTTTCCATTCCACAAAAGGTCCTTTAGATGTTTCAAATGTTCTTCACACTAAGAACTAAATATTTATTTTATGAGGTGCTCACTGAAAGGTTCGTTGGGGAACAAAATGGATAAAAACTCTTTTTGGAACCTTTATTTTTAAGAGTGTAGTGATATTACTTTTGCAATATGAGTACTGTGCCAAGTATGGGAGTTTTCTGAATTGCATAGCCTGACAGAATGTGCATTGCACGTGACATATTATATCTTACGGTGCCCGTAAAGTGTCTTGTTCGGTTTACTTAGTTTTGTTTTGGCCACAACACAATAACTCGAGGGAACGTGATAATATGTCGAGGCCATGAGATATTAATTTGTGGGAACGTCATATTAACTCGTGGGAGCGGCATATTATGAACAACATCCATTTCTCGTGGCCACGACTTCTGATGTTGAGGGAACGACATGTTTTTCTCGTGGCCACGATTATTGTAGGATGTCGTTACCTTGACAAAATGATCTCGTGGCCACGACATAGAATGACGTTCACATAAGTTAATATGAGGTTCCTAAAAATTAATATCTCGTGGCCTCGACATATTATCATGTTCCCACAAGTTATTATTTCGTGGCCATGACAAAACTAAGTAAACCGAACAAGTCACCTTACAGGCACCATAATATCCCACACAATGACCTTGCGTTCTCAGTGTGAAGTGACAACAAAAACGACGTTTAGAGTCAAAATTAAATCAGAAGTGATAAAGTTTACTTCTTGGTCTTATTGTGAACCATTCCTCAGAATTCTTTTTTTTTTTGTTTTGTTTTTTTACTTAAGATTTATATAAAATGTTTTATATAAAAAAATAATATATATTTTAAAAATAATGATATCTCGATATTAATCAATTCTCTTTTTTGCTGAACGATACTGATTCTTAAATCCCAGGAATTGACAAGTGTAGCCTGTTTTCAGTTATTGGATGGAACATTGAAGGGCACTTCCCATCCAATAAATCGCAAGAGAGGGGTATTTTGCTAAATATATGCGCTATATATTCATTATAATTTTTAATTTTCTTTAATTCATTGTAAATATATGTAAATTATACATAATCTAGTATGGAGTCTTGCAAGTGAAACATCCAAAATAATAACTTTTTGTTATAAATGTGTTATTTGTAATGACTTCTGACCAATCAGTGGTTGTCTTATTTCCCATCAGTCCAGTAAAAAGGAGCGTTTCAGTCAGGTGCAGCGGCTGATGTGGGATCTGATGGAGTGGCGTTCACAGCTCCTGTCCGGGACGCTGCCGAGTGACGAGTTCAAGGAGCTCAAACAGAAAGTCACCTCAAAGATTGACTACGGAAATAAGTATGTATTTCAGGTGTCTGTTCCACTTGTGCTCATGTCTGTGTGTATTTTTTACTATGCTAATATAAACCATGCATACATTCATATCTTAATTTATAATATATGAATGTAACCATACAGTACTATGGTATTATCATCTGATATCATAATAGTACTAACACACATCTGATAAAGCAGAGAAAAATATGATCCAGTCGGCTGGTGTAATTCCTCTGCAGAACTTCAGTGATTTGCTCTAGGCTGTTGTTAATGGATAAGTTAATTTGTACATTAACAATAAGAAATTAATGAACCAACGTGAAGAGGATAAAATGTCTTTCTGAACGTTAATAAATTACTGAGGAAAATTGTAAAAATTACTCCCTCACCACTTGTCTTGGATTCAGATCTATTTAAGTTAATTATTGTTTTCTCAAGATAATGAGTTAGATATCCAATATTGGTGTTTTCAGTGTAAACATTTGGGCAAGAAAATACAGTGCTTTTGATGTCATTTAGTTTTTGTTGTTGTATTTTCTTGTGCTGTTTCTTGTAATTAGTCTCTTTATTCTTATTTCATTACTGATTGTATTCGATAAACTTGAGAACTGAAATTAGCTATACTAGTATTATTTTTTGTTGTGATATTAAATTAATATAGAGAATTGTGAAATTTCTAAAATTATCTAACATTTTAGGCATTTAAAAAATCTTAGTTCCTGCAAAAATTACTTTTATTCTGATACATATTGTTTGTCATGAAAGGAAAATACTCATACCATGATGTAAGATTTTGCCTAGTGACATTATACAAATATTTGATAGAAATACAATATTTTCAATATTGTACACTATTCAATATTATACAATATTTCAGTATTTTTAATATATTATGCCGGGGTTATGATTGTTAACTAAATACTAAACACATTTTGTATAAATAAAACTGAAATTAAATAAGATACAGATGAAAAGTGTAAAACTAAGGGAAATATAGATTAAACATTTAAATGAGTTTAAAATAAAGTCCTAAAATGACTCCCTGAAAATAAGAACAATTTATAACTTAAACTAAAACTGGAATACAAATAAATGTATAATAAAAAAATGAAAAAATAAATAAATAAAATGACTATTTAAAAAGATAAATAAATAATTGAAAAATGACAGTGTAAATTAAAAGTTCAAAATTCAAAATTTACGAAATAAATTAATTTATAATAGTATATAAATTATACTAAAATAACACAAATGACAGTGTAGTGTTTCATTAAACTGACGTCTAAGGTGCATCTTTGGACTCACGCTTCTCCAGCAGAGCTCTGAGCAAGAGCACAACTGTCAGATCATTTCAAGGATCTGTGTGTGTGCACTGAATTATCATTTGAAATTAGATACATGTGGGAGTACAAACAGTCAAACTCCAAGTCAAATTACAGTAAGCATCATTCTGCCTCCAGGATCTTGGAGTTGGATGTGGTGGTACGGGACACAGATGGGAATATTCTGGATCCAGAGAACGCAAGCGTCATCAGCCTCTTCAGAGCGCACGAGGACGCTACAGCCAAGATCACAGAGCGCATTAAAGAAGAACAGGTTTTTATTTCACTTTCGTTTCAACGGTTTGCTGACGAACCATGAGAATAAAACCACAAGGAGCTTCTTGCATTTCAAGTATCAAAAAGCGAGTTTATATTTTGAATGAGACATTTTTAGCAATGGCATTTAGCAATGCCATTGCAATCAGCCACACACCCTAGCAACTGCAAAATAATGCCCTAGGAACCACCCAAACACCCTAGCAAAACAACAGTAATGCCCAAGTGACCACTTTGCAATGCCATAGCAACCACCCAGACATCCTAGAAACCACTTAACAATAATAGGCAATACTAGAATCTTCAAGGCAGGTGTGTTGAGGCAAGTTGGAGCTAAACACCGCAGGACACCAGCCCTCCAAGACCGAGTTTGGAGACCCCAATCTAGACTGCCTAGAATCCAGTCAGACACCCTACCAACTCCCCAGTTCACCCTAGCAACCACTTATCAACACCTTCACAATTTACTAGACACTAGGACACCCCCACTAGGACACCCTAGCAACTGCATAACGATTCCCTTGTAATCACCTAGACACCCTAGCAGCAATTGCATAATAATGTTCTAGTAACCACTCAGAACACCCTAGAAACCACTCAGAAATGCCTTGCCATCCATCTAGAACATCCAAGCAATCATCCAGACACCCTAGCAGCTGTATAATAATGCAACACCTTTACAACCAGGCAAAACAGCCTAGCTAGCATCTGGACACCCTATCAACCACCCAGACACTTTGCCAACTGCAACCACGCAGAAAACATTAGCAACCCAGCAGTTGTTAAATAAGAGCTCTGTTCAGTTAATCTAAACTCTGTTTAATATCATCTCTCATCTCTTCTGTTCTGCTATGTGTAGTCCAACGTTCAGATGGATCATTCTGGAGTATCCGCACGGATCCAGTCTTCTCCCACTCACAGCCTGTATGTCTTTGTGCGTAACTTTGTGTGTCGTATCAGTGAGGATTCGGAGCTCTTCATGTCTCTTTACGACCCCAACAAACAGACCAACATCAGGTGCGTCTCACGACACACACTTTAATGGTCAGTCTAAGAGGAGTTTGTCATAAATCCAACACTGTCTCTATCTGTCTGTGCAGTGAGAATTATTTGGTCCGTTGGGGAGATAAAGGTTTGCCCAAGGACATTGAGATGCTCAACAGTCTAAAGGTGGTCTTTACAGTAAGTCACTTACAGATTTCATTCGTCAGTCTGTTTAAGGTAAATACGAAAGCCTATTTCTGCCACACGAGTAAAAAAAGACAAACACTTTGCTGAATCATAATTATGAGATTTAAAAGTTATAATTATGACATACAAATGTCAAAATTATCACATAAAGATCAAATTATGTAATGAATTAGTACCTCATAAGTTACTTTTTGGGATGGCACCACAAGGCACTGTTCACTTGCAGAATGCAAGCTTTTGGATGGTACATAAGTTTGAACTAACCTGATGAGGAGAGGGGTAAAATGAGCTTTTTTTGGCTCATTGAAGACCATTCTTACTGTTGAATTCTGGATCAGTTACAAAGGCTTGATAGAACATGCAGGAAGGCCCACCGAAAGAGCATTACAATATTCCAGTCTGGAGAGAACAAGAACTTGGGCGAGAAGTTGTGCTGCTTGCTCTGACAGGAAGGGTCTAATCTTTCTAGGCAAATCTGCAGGACCAGTTCATTGTAGCAATATGATCTGTGAAGCTTAACTGATCATTGATCACAACTCCTAGTTTTCTGGCTGTTCTGGAAGGAGTTATGGTTGATGAACCCATCTGTATAGAGCAGTCGTGATGAAATGATGGGTTTGCTGGAACCATAAGCTGCTCTGTCTTTGTAATGTTGAGTTGAATGAGATGGTCCTTCATCCAGCTAGAAATGTCTCTCAGACCGGCGGCAATGCAAGCAGCTACCGTCGGATCATCAGGTTGGAATGATAAGTAGAGTGGGGTGTCATCAGCATAGAAGTGATAAGAAAAGCCATGCTTCTGAATGACAGATCCCAATTATGTCATGTCCTGTAGATGGAGAAGATAAGTGGTCCAGGCACTGAGCCTTGAGGAACCCCAGTAGCAAGAAGTTGTGACTTAGAAAATTCACCCCTCCAAGACACCCTTAAGGACCTACCTGAGAGGTAGGACTTGATCCACAGGAGTGCAGTTCCAGAGATGACCATGTTTCTTGTTTTCACTTCAGTCGCCGGAGCCATCTGCTTCGCCTTGGGCCTCCCGATCACCCCGATCGTCACCCTGACTCTTTGGCTATCTGTCTCCACCTTGGGCTGCTCCACCACCTGCATGACTGCCATTGGTCAGCCCCTAGAGCCATCAGCCCTTCCTCCACCATTGCACCTCTGTCCATCGGCTCCTCAATAGGCCACCTTCATGGCTGTGGCCGGTGAACCACCAGGCTCCTCCTGCTCCCTCCTGGCTTCTCCTTGGCTCCTTCCTCCATCTGATCCACCCTTGTCTCTGCTCGTAGTCCTTCTTCTGGGTGTCCGTCCTCCGGTCGAACCTCCAACTGTATTGTCTGCCTGCCTTCCTGCAAGCCCTTTGCCATCCCATGTAACCATACCATTTCCACTCCTTTGTCCTCCTCCTATAAGTCCCTCTCCGTCCTTCCCTTCGTTTCTGTGGCACGAGGTCGCCCCTTCCTTGAGGGTGGTGAACTGTCACACCCCTGGTCTATTTGTTGTGTTTTCTTTCCCCATGCGCCCTATGTGACATAGTTTCTGTCTCCCGGTCATTATTTCAGTTGGTTCAGGTATGTCTAGTTAATTATCTTCATTTGCCAGCCTTCTTAAGCTGTGTTTTGTTGCCTGTTGTCTGTCCGGAATTGTTTTGGATTACCATTAAAAGTGTTTGTTATAATCTTCGTCGTGCCTTCGTCTCCCTAACACTCAGCCAATTGCGTCATGACAATTATACACTTTTTATATTGGATATTATTATATCTCATTTAAAAAAGTTCTATAATTATGACTGTCATAAATTATCTAATAATTTTGACGTCTTCGACTAATATCTTATAATCGCAACCTTTGAATCTCATAATTATGATTAAGCAAAGCATGCTTGTTTTCTTATGTGGTGAAAATGGGCTTCCATGGAATTAAAAAAAAAAAAAAATATGTGATGATACAGTTTGTTTGATGTCACAATGCAGGCATATTCAAATGGCGGTCCAGGTCTGGACCTCTGCTTGGTTTCAACCAGGCCACAAGATATAATGGCAACGGCAGCACCATTTTACCATTTATAAATGAAGTGAGCAGTACTTGAAAAGAACGGAGTGGTTCACACCACAAGTGCTCAGGGTCATTTATTGTAATGTTCTTTTAAAGCCCTTCTCGTATGGAGGACCAAACCTGCAGAAATTAATAAATAAATAAATATGCAGATGAATAAATAAATATAATAAAAGGAAAATATAAAAATGTAAAAAATAAATGTGATAAAAACAAAAATGGTTAATTTGTAATAAAATTTTATTCTGAATTTATATTTTAAATTACCCCTTTCCTTTATGTATTGTTTGTTTTTGTATTTATTTTACATTTATTTTCATTCTTTTTAAGTTTTATTTACTTATACTTTCACTAATTTTAATATATATATTTTTTATATGTATTTATTTATTCCCATATGTATTTATTTTCAGATTCATTTATTCATTTATTTATATATTTTTACTTTTCCATGTGCCACATGGGAATGAGGGAGGTGGTCCTTGTGGAATGCCAGTGAATCATTGGTTGAGAGCTCACGCAGATATGTCAGATTAAACTAAAAATAAAGGTCAGAGTTTGAGAGTTGGATGTGCCAGATCAACTGGAGAGATCCAGTATATTTTCAAAGATTCCCATTTATTATGTTGAATTATTTAATAGCAACTGAATTCAGTTACTGATTCAGTTACATTATTAAGCCACTCAGTGGAGGTTTCTACGGTGTGTTCATTTTGTAATCAGAGATAATCTTCACTCTCATATGCATTGTGAGCATAAGTTTATCATAAACCAGTTATACCCAAGGTCTCTACGGTCTACTCAGGCTCACAATGCTTTTTGGAAACGCTACCCACTGGCATAGAGTTGGCTTGATGTTAGAAGCTCGGTATTTGCAAATTCAGGGATCATCTCTAAAGTTAAATACATTAGTATACACATTTCTAATTCCAATGGCATTTTAAGAAAATAGCTTACAGTCACTAAACCAACTGTAAAGTGTTAAGCTACTAGACAGGTATATGATTTGAGTTTATTTTATAAATATAAAAAATCAAACACATATACCAATGTCGTATGTAACCTTAGAGATGGTCCCTAAACTTGCGAATATAAAGCATGTAGCCCAAGCTAACTTAATGCCAGTGGGTCGCGTTTCCAAAAAGCATTGTGAGCCTGGATTTATGATAAACTCACAATGCTTTTGGGAGTCTTTTATCTGTGTTTACAAAATGAAGACAAGCCTTAGAAACCAAAACAGAGTGTCTATTGTCATCAACCTACAAACTCATAGACGATGTTGATAGTTCCGGGCTTAATGATGTAACTATGAAGATAAGTAACTGAATTCAGTTACTATAAAATAATTAGAAATAATAACGTGAATCTGTGAAAATATATTGGATCTCTCCGATCTCTATTAATAGTTTAATCTGATGCTTATGCGTGAGCTTTCAACCAATGATTCACTATTGATCTACAAGGGCTGCCTCCCTCATTTCCATGTTGCACATGGAAAAGTAAAAAGAAATATATGAATAAATAAATCTGGAAATAAATACATATGGGAATAAATCAATGCATAAAAATAAATAAATAAATTGATATATATATAAATGAAAGAATAAGTAAATAAAAGTACAAAAACTAATAAAAATACATTTAAAATAAACTAACTATTCAACTAAATATTCATACTGACTATTCAAATCAGGTTTTGAATTTTTTTTTCATATACATTTAGTAATATTAATCAGTATGTTAAGAGCATTTTAAAAATAAACACTGTTAAAATTGGGGAAATATTTTTTTTCGATGGCAAGGAAAGACAAAATAAACACTCAACATTACTAGATAACTCTGTTTTATGCACATGATGAGAGCGTCTTGCATATGTTTGTTTTAAGCAAAATCTACAAACTCTCCAGACTTCAAGAGGAAAACTCTGAACCCCCATACAGTATCTTTTTTTTTGTCACATGGCCTTCTGCCTTACATAAGCATCTAAGCGTAAAATATAATAATAGCCTGATAAAACATCTGATCTTATCTTTTGATAGTCATATTTAATTGTGCTCAACTGATGATTTTAATTTTTTAAAATATATTTATATATAAATATATTTATTTAATTATTTTTTAATAGAAACATTCTCAGAAGCCAGTGACCTTTGGTTCTGAGGACCAAATATCAAAAAGGGAACTGTGTAACTATTCATATATATATATATATATATATATATATATATATATATATATATATATATATATATTTTTTTTTTTTTTTTTTTTTTTTTTTTTTTTTTAACAGTGGTTTACTGAACAAATTGGTCTCTCTTTAAATATATTCCGTTATAATTAATTTTCTTACGGATACATATCTACCTTGGGTTATGCTCTATATTGAGCCCTTTTACATTAGGCCTACTATAATGTTAACAACAGATCCCAAACTTAAATTGTATTATTTATAATTATTTATATTTATTAACTTAATTATTTTTAAATATAACAAGCAAGACTCAACTTAAATGTATGAAATGAATGTTAAATGAATATAATGCAGCTTTTAACTTATAAATTATAGAATTTCTACTGTTGAAATATAGTTAATTTACATAGTGCCTCTCATAACTCGTTTCATAACAGATTTATTGAAACATTAAATAATTAAGACATCACTAATAGGCAAACTGAAATATAATGAGTATATAGTTTAGTATTTCGTGAAATGCTCTTCTCTAGACTTCATTTGTAGTGAACTGATGAGCTGTGGACACTGGTGACTTGACTGAGGAAATGCTACGTGATGATTTGTTTACAAGCTGTTTTACTGCCATGTTTATTTCATGTTAAATCTAGTAGTAAAGATGAAGTAATGATCCTGCTCCGCACTGCCCCTTGTACTGGGCCCTTTTTATCGTGAAAATTGCATGTTATTTTTTATTTAGTACTGTCATGAATAAGCTATTTCACATAACGGATGTTCACATATACTCCACAAGAAAAAATAATAACTGAATTCATAAAAATGCCCCGTTCAAAATCTTAATGCTGTGTGTTATGTCCTGGATGATCCAAGAGTGTTTTTATGTTTTGTGTCAGTTGTTCATGAGTCCCTTTTTTCTCCTGATCAGTTTAACTGCCCGCTGTTCTACTAAAAAATCCTTCAGCTCATGCACATTCTTTGGTTTTCCAGCATCTTCTACACATCTGAACCCTTTCCAGTAATGGCTGTATAATTTTGTATAGTCCGGACCTCCACTAGGAAGGAAATATAGAGCCCAGACCTCTTGGATCTTTAATTGAATAGCCCTGTCCTAAGGACTTTTTTCTTTCTTTCTCTCTAAAGGATCTGGGGAATAAAGACCTGGGCAGAGAGAAGATCTATCTGATCTGTCAGATTGTGCGTTTGGGCCGTATGGATTTAAAAGATGCTAATCATAAGAAGTGCACGACGGGCCTGCGGAGGCCGTTTGGTGTCGCTGGTAAATCTCAGTGTGAATGTTCTCATTTGATCTGCATGTAGCATACAGACACACAGCTGATATATCTGTGCTTACCGGCAGTGATGGACATCAGCGACATCATCAAAGGAAAGACAGAATGTGACGAAGAGAAACAATATTTCATTCCGTTTCACCCGTAAGTCTATCCTCTTCTCATCTTCTGTTCATCCACACACACACACACACACACACACACACACACACACACACACACACACACACATATATATATATATATATATATATATATATATATATATATATATATATATATATATATTCAGACTTCATTTATTTATTTCCTGTAAAATTGGAAATTGAGCAAAACAGACAACATTGTGTCTGAAATAACACAAATAAACTGTTGTATAAGATGAGTATCACATTTGCACTCATGTAATATTGCACTTATAGCCTACAGCCCGTGTGATATTTCTTAATTATGTCCTGTAAACATGAAACACAATCTCAAACGGGCGTTTTGCCCCATATCTTGAATTCTAGGGACATTTTCTAGGCTCCATCACGCAGTAATGTTGCTCTGCCTCATATTAGTCAGCAATCGACTGAATGAAATGGCAGATGATCCACGTAGGTCTGTGGCGGGGCAAGTGCGTCAAATGCGTTACTCATTACTGCGTTATGTCATTTACTCCCATGGTCCAAAAGAGTGTATAGATAGATAGATAGATAGACACACAATAAAATAATTATTAGATTAAAACAATTCAATAATTAGATAAAAGTAAAAATTACAGCATGACAAATTACATATGTTATAAAAGGGAAATGAGGGAAATTTTATAAAAATTCATAAACAGCATTTAAAGTCACATTTACTCTCTCTCTCTCTCTCTCTCTCTCTCTATATATATATATATATAAATGTAAATGAACCATTTAATAAATGCATAATATTTGTTTATGTTAATATTGAAAGTCTTTTTTCTGTTTCTTTGTGTGTTTGTAGGGTTATAGCTGAGAATGACTTTCTTCACATTCTCCTCAACAAAGTAACAACGTCGCGAGGTGACAGCGGAGGTCAAGGTATGGCTCAAATGACAGCACAGAATCACCGCTCCCTCTGCTAATGCTTTAATACGTGCTGGACCCATAATCCCGTCTGCCCACACTCACACACAGAGACACAATACAGCAGAACAGTGATGACAGACGCTTGAGCTTTATGACTGTCATTAAAACAGATATTAGAGAATGAGACGAGGGGTAAAGGATGAACAAAAACAGTTCAAACTTAGTTGACGGTGTTATTTTACCTCATTCATCCACCATATGCACCTGATATTATTCATATGCTTGTATAACGAATATTTTGAAATCATTGTATATTTCTAGGCACATACATTTTATTATAGAGAAATTCCTTGCATTGCTTTCATGATCCTGATGGTGAAACTAATGTGGAACATTAAACACCATGTCAGGTCTGTGGGTCACCATGAAAGCTCTAGTGGGCGACATCGTCCAGATCCGAAAGGAATATCCCCACCTGGTGGACCGGAGCACCGTGGTTGCGCGGAAACTGGGTTTTCCTGAGATCATCATGCCGGGAGACATCCGCAATGACATCTACCTCACGCTGCACTCCGGAGACTTCGACAAGTACAACAAAACCACACAGAAGAACGTGGAGGTCATTATGCTGGTTTGTGATGAGGAGGGGAAGGTTGTGCCGGTGAGTGTGACCCCTGAGTGCGAGGCCAAAAGTCAGCCTTACCTCACTGGGATAGGGCTTTCTGTGTTGATTGACAGCTCTTTTGTGTTATTGTACAGAACTCAATCTGTCTGGGAGCTGGAGATCAACCTGTAAATGAATACAGGTCAGTCATTTACTACCAGATCAAGCAACCTCGCTGGATGGAAACTTTTAAGGTAAGAAATGAGTTAGACATTGAGCATACTACCAATCAGTCAGTGAATTAGTATCAACAACATCCATCTTTGCACTGCAGACCTGACATTGGTAGGTGTAAACGTGTTACAGTGGGAGACATTGCAAACAGACTATGTGCTCACAGTTATGAATATGGGACCACTGATATAAAGTTCCTGTATTTTCTATGTACAATAAGCAGAATTGCAAAATAAAGGGAAAAAGTGGAGATATGGTTAGAAAGCATGAAGCTCGCTGTGTCAGAATGCAGTCCATCAATCAAATCCATAGCAATGCATTATAATAGCGATGTCTCAGATAGTCTGATGGCAAATAAAAAGTAAACAATTAATCAACGAGTGATCATTACAAAAGTGTTCATTAAATACATGGAACATGGAAGCTCAAATGTTATGTGCTAGAACAGACCTCATTGGTTCTCGTGCATCACGCACGCACATTTTAGTGTTTACTTTTCCTTTTAAAGGCGGTTGGCAAACCCACTTAAAGGTGCATCTCGAGGATTGGGATTTGGGCCGATCAAGTATTTTTTTAACTAATCGGTATTGGCTCTTCTAGGCCCAATCCTTAATTTACATCAGCTGGCATGCCAGTGTCCTGCAGTAGGAGATGTTTTGTACCGTTAAGTGGGTTTGCATAAATATATGAAGCTAAAACCACCAGTAGGTGGCAGCAAGTATTAATAAATGAATGCGACAAGTGACCACAGTGTTTATGAACCATTGAATCATTCACTGAATCAGTGTCTCACCAGATTCATTTAAAAATGCTTGTCAGTTGTCGGGCACATCCTTTGAGAACCTTTGAAAAAAGCAAAAAAAAAACATGACTTGGTTTTGTTAATATATTATATGCATTGAACAATTGTATCCATTATACATTTATGGAGTGATTTGATTTGGAGGGGAGCCTTTGAAAATAAAAGCACCATGATAAGAGCTTAATTGTTCACAATTAGACCAGGAACATGTATTCTGAAAGCAGGTAATTTGATGTTGAATCTAATCCTTTTGAATCCGGCCCAGTTTTCAGTCTGTATGTAGTAATGTTTTCCTCCGGTCTGTAGGTGGCGATTCCTCTGGAGGAGATGCCCAGAATCCACCTGCGCTTCATGTTCCGTCATCGATCCTCACAGGAGTGTAAGTTTAGCAGCTTTAGTGTCTCCTGCACTCATGAGCTACAGTCTTTTAAAATATGTCAAGACACCAGTTAGCAGACAGAAGAAAAAATGTGTCATAATTTAAACATTGATTGACTTGGTGGTATGTCCCACTGTGTACTGTCTTGAAACATATCCAAAAGTATATACTTTACAATCAGCAGTTTTGCAGTGCATACTAATGTAGATGTATGCAGACTGGGATTCTGGCCCAATCTAAAAAATAATAATAAAATTAAAATCAGATACAGAGTTCAGCTGATGGAAAAACAACACGTTCGTTTCCAAACCCTCATTCTAGAAAGCATGTGAAATCATCTGATTATCATGAGTCATCAGCATTTTTGTTTTATGTGCACTTGCACAAAGATGAGCTGAAAGCCATTAAAGTATAGCTTAAATTAAAAGCCACAGAACTGTAATTTAAGCTCTTGACATCCAGTCTGTCATATACTACCAAATATGATGCTGGATGTTAGTGGAAAGGAAATCAGATATGAATGTAATGTGTAATTTGTGTTGTGCAGCAAAGGACAAGAGTGAAAAGAACTTTGCGATGGCGTTTGTGCGTCTGATGAAGGAAGACGGGACCGTTCTGAGAGATGGCATACATGAGCTCACCGTCTTTAAGGTCAGAAGGCCAGAAACGTGTGGAAATAGATGTAATAATATTTTTTACATGGGTTTTTGGAGTGGCATAGTGACATTGCAAAGCATTTTTATCTGCCATTTATTTTTAAACAATTATTTTAGTTTAATTAGATGCTTTAGACTAAAAAAATTGAAGACTGTGAGTCAGCATTAAGTCATTTAAGAATTCTTAATTAATCACGTTAAATTAGGATTAAGTTAAATGAGAGAAGTCTCATTTAATAATAGTTACAACCAATATGACATTTACTATTTATTATAGTCATTTACACATTCAAAAATACATAAAAATACAGTAGCACAAACCTCATATTTACTATTTACTATATATTAATATAATATATACCTCATATATTACACTTACATATTTATAATTGAACACAATTGCTGGTTCCCTTATCTAGTTTTCTCCAAAATGTGTTATAAAAATATGCAAATAAATAAATTAAGAAACTTAAACATATAAAGAAATTACTTGAATGTAATGAAAAAAATGTTCTTTAGTTTTTATACTCTTTAAAATTAAATTCAAAACTAACCAATGCAAAGAGCTTCCATACACTGCGAAAATGTATTTACTTAGTGTTTTTGCCTTGTTTTTCAGTACAAATATCTAAATATTTTAAAATCAAGATATATTTTCTGGCCAAGGAAAATGACAGATATTAGGATATTAAGTCTTGTTTTTTAAAAAAAAAAAAAGTTAGAGAAAAATAAAAATAAAGAGTCTGTCAGTGGGGAAACTAAAGATAATAATATATCAAAATATAATTTTGTCTTCCCTTTTAATTGATTTTTTTTTTGTGCTCCACATAAACATATTTTGTCTTTCAAGCATATTATAAAATATTATAAAATTAATAAAATTGATATTATGAATCTTGTTTTGCGATTAATTTGATCTTGATTTAAGAATGTTTGGATATTTATACTGGAAAAAGAGGACAAAAATACAGAGTAAGAAAATCAATTGCAGTGTAGTAAACATTCATGTCTGATAATATGGTGGACGACAGGTGGGCTAATCAGTTCAGTCACACATTCACAATCAGATCTGGACATCCTGTATGTATTTTGTGTCTTTCTGCAGGGGGACAGTAAGCGCATGGAGGACGTCGCCTCGTATCTATCCCAGCCGTCCGAGCGCAGTCAGACTGACAGCCACAAGGGGTCAACGCTGATGCGCAGCTCCAGCAGTGTGGGCGGCCTGTCCGTCAGCTCCAGAGACACATTCATCATCTCAACCCTCGTCTGCTCCACCAAACTCACGCAGAACGGTGTGTGTGTGTCAAAAGAGTCTCATGTAGCTTTTACAGTCCAAATGAGGCGACATTCACAGTCCATTTCACTTCTGTAATGCAATAAATCTCCAAGTGAGAAAGGATATTCAGAGAGGAAAAACATGTAGGGTCGCATTTTATACATTAGGTGATGAAAAGTGTCTCTACATGACAGGAGACAAAAAAAAAAAAAAAAAGAGGTCTCAATGACATCGGCTGAAAATGAAAGTAATTTCAGAGGAAAGCAGGTTATTGCTTTCTGATAAAAGAGTGCAAGACAAAACACATTTTTTTTTGGATAATGTGTGCTGACTCATAAAGTGATCAGCGTTGTGTTATTGTTAAGAAAGTAAATTTAGTCAGTTTAAATATTTATACATTAACCCTGTGAAGCCTGGCATATGAAATAGTAAATTAACATTGGATGATTAGTGAATAATAACAAAATGTTTCTTTTGGGGTGGCGTAACCCCTTTAATGTATCAAACATGATACTGTAGGGTTAAATCTAAATCGTTTAATTGTTTTTGTTTTTGTGTGTGTGTGTGTTATTGTTAAATGACTTGTATCTCGAAGCCCCTTTAAGGACACACACACAGATGCAGGTGTGCTGTAACAGCTGTTCTTGAGAAACCCCATTAATCACACTAATGAATCCTCCGGAAACATTCATCACAATGCAACCCTAACGAACCCACACACGGACATATTCACCACGTGAAATAAATAGATTCATGAATACATGGTAATTAAGAGTCAGTTGAGGACACTCTGTCTCTGTCTGTCTGTCTCTCAGTGGGTTTGTTGGGTCTGCTGAAGTGGAGAACTCGTCCTGAAATGCTGAAACAAAACCTACAGGAGCTCAAACTCATTGATGGGGAGGAGGTCGTGAAGGTGTGTGGAACTGAAATTATACATGAGCATCCGTAATTCAATATGAATGTATGTTTACACGCCTGTGTGTGTGTGTGTGTGTGTGTAGTTCCTGCAGGACACCTTGGATGCCCTGTTCAACATCATGATGGAGCATTCTCAGACTGATGATTATGATATTTTGGTTTTTGACGCTTTGGTAAGCAACATCCAGACATACACAAACATATACAGCCTTTACAAATTTCAGATGTTTCAAAGTTTCAAAGTGGTGTTTTTGCAGAAATGTCGCAGAAGAACCATGTTTGGTTCGCTAAAGAACATATTATTATTGAAATATTTCTTAGTGTGAAGAACATTCTACAAATATTAAGAACCTTTTGTGCACCGGAAAGATTCCATGAACTCTTTGTAGAACCATTGATGTCAGTAGATGACTGGGGCCATTTCAAAGCCTTCCGTTGTGTTTATATGAAGCTAATTAAAATGTGGACTGATCCAAACCCTGAAAGAAACCTTAAAAACATTATTTACTCTCTTATGAATAGTTTTCCTTCCAAATGTGCACTTCCCCAGATGTCCCCATAGGCACATTTTGTCCTATTTACTGTAGCTCACTTCTTGTAACAGATTCTAGTGCCAATATTTAAAAACCAGGAGAATATAAAACAATAAAAGATAACAGGAAGATGCAATAGGTGTATACATTATTCAGTTTTATACACCAAATGATGCATTATGCAAATTATAGTGAAGTGATTCTCAACCTTTGTGACAAACAAGGCCCCACCCAAGATATTATTCAATATTACTGGAATTGAATCTGCTATGATGAAAAAGCTACTTGTATTCACATTTTTTATTATTATTATGTTTATATACTGTATATTAAATTAAATGAAATGTATTTTATGCATATAGCAGATGCTTTTATCCAAAGCGACTTACAGGGAATTCAGGCTATCAATTTTTACCCTGGGGAATCGAACCCCCAACCTTAATTTACATTGCTTTTCCAGTAATTTGTGATTACAGGATGATTTTGCAATTATTCAGCAGATTTATCTTGTGCTCCTGTTTGAGAACCACTGTTATAAATACAGTCTCTCTTTCAGATCTATATTATCGGTCTGATCGCCGACAGAAAGTTTCAGCATTTCAACACCGTGTTGGAGGCCTATATCAAACAACACTTCAGCGCCACGCTGGCTTACAAGTAGGTGTTTCTGAACACTAGATGTCAGTATGTTTGTGTGTGTGTGAGTCTCAAATGTACATGAATATCAGTCATTAATCAGCAGAAACAGGAGTGAATTAATTATCATAGTGGTGTAATTTGGCCTGTTATTATTTGATCTGGTTGATTTTTGTGCACAGTCTTAATTTAGTAGTTTAATTAATTTAGTTTAAGTTATTTAGAGCTACATACACAATATCTCACTCTTTTTGTGCACTGTAGAAAGCTGATGTCTGTGCTGAAGACGTATCTGGATGTGTCCAGTCGAGGGGAGGCCTGTGAACCCATCCTGAGGACGCTCAAAGCCCTTGAGTACATCTTCAAATTCATCGTCCGCTCCCGGATGCTCTACTCTCAGTAAGTATGTGCGACTGATTCTGAAATGGAGAAATTATGAACGATCACAGCTGAATCAGAGGCACCCAAAGGGACACACAGACCCCCTGAAAAATGAAAATATTAAAAGCTGTCTGAAAAAAATGATATAATGAAGACCATAGGAAAGAGATATTGGGCCCTATCTTGCACCCAGCGCAATTGACTTTGTACACCGACGCATGTGTCATTCCTATTTTGCACCCGCGCAAAGCGCGCTTTTCCCTCCACAGAAGCACGTCGCTAAACTAGTGAATGAACTTGCGCTCCCTGGGCGGTTCAGCGCAAAAAAGGAGGCGTGTTCCGGCGCAAACGATCCCTGGTGCTATTTTGTTGTTCCATTAAACAATTGCGCCACTGACCAGAAAAAACCTAGTCTAAAGTCAGTGGCGCGTTGCGCGTTGTTCATTCTGCTATTTTAAGGGCGCATGCTTGACCATAATGTATAGCGTGCACAACGCGCATACACTTTGCTCATGTAATCTACACAGATGCAACAGTTATTTTTGCAAATCATAAATTGTTACACTAAAAAAATATTAACACATGAGATGACGGAAATCATTGTGGTGTGCCACGAAGATGTGAAAAAAATAGGCATAAAACTAGCTCACAAATTATTCAGGCTAATTATTCTCCCATCCCTATACAACACAACTTCTCTGTCTTTCACTGCTCTTACAAGAACATCAGTCTCCTCGGCTGTGAACCGCTCCTGGCGTGCGCCTGGTAAATACGCCACAATAATAGCAATCCATAATGGAACTTGCGCACCTGCTTTTAAAGGGAATGTTGGATGACGCTCTGATTGGTTTATTTCACGTTACGCCCAAACCACACCTATGAATAATGAAGCTACTTCAGACCAACCCATTTTAGATTTGCGCCGGGCGCAAGAGCCATTTATCCCGCCGGGAAAATAGCAACAGCGCCGAGACCCGCCCACAAACTTACTTGCGCTTCGCGCTTTGACACTTGCGTTTCAGATCGTTAAAATAGGGCCCATTGTGTCATGTGACCTTTGTATCAATCATTTGATTGGTCAGTTTTCTAATGGCCTGCTCATTGCTCATGTTGGTTGTGTTCAGAGTAGTAATACTTTCTTGCTACAATATATACAGTATATTGTTCCTACCTACTATATATATATATATATATATATTTTTTAATAATGTGTAATAGTATGTAACAATGAACATCAAACAGTCATATACCACCAAAAGTTTGGGGTCAGTAAGATGTTAACATTTATGTATTAAGCATTTATGCTTTTTAACTTAACAAAAGAGCAACAACTAAGTGTCTTTTGCTCACAGAGGCTGCCTTTATTTGATCAAAAATACAGTAAAATTGTGAAATATTGTTACAGTTCAAAAATAACATTTTGCTATTCATTTATATTTTAAGATGTAATTTATTTCTGTGAGGCAAAGCTGAATTTTCAGCATAATTACTCCAGGCACATGTCACATGATCATCGCTAATTATTCTAATATGCTGATTTACTGCTTAAGAAACATTTCTTCTTATTATCATATTTTTGTGGAAACAGGCATACAATAAAATCTTTAAAAACATCATCAACAACAAAACTTACTTTCCCCAATCTTTTGAATGGTAGTGTATACCAACATTGTCAGATCACTTATTATGCATTTTTATTAGCATTTTTAATCCCATTATATGCAATATTTTCTGACTGTTCAATCTAAACAGCCAATTACAATTCATATTTACAATTTTGACACTCTGGAAAGTCAAATCTAATGCACTGCATTATGGGATACACACTATTCTTTAATGCAAAATATTTATCATATTGTCAAGCGCTAGACATGTTCTAAAAACCATTAAAAAAAAAACTTTTTGAAAGAGTTGTTTTGAGTAGCATGCTAGTCCTCTATTCTGAGACGGTTCTTTCATCTGAACGTGGGCTGAAAACGAAACCAAACAAAACACAACGAAATAAACGCCCAGCTGCTTAGGACTGAGATTCAAGCGGACATTTTTAAGGCAGCGCGGCCGTGTTTTTAGGGTTTTTGACAGGGTCCCCTGGCTGCCTGCAGCACATTCTGTCTGCATTGTTTTGTCGAGGAGTGTAACAGCTCTGCCTGATGGTCATTAAGGGCCCGTGTCTGTCTGTGATTTATGACTCTGCCTGTGGGGCCCCTAGATGCCGTCATCGAGCAGCACTGCAGAAACACTGTAGACTGTAGCTGATGTTCATTCACGCTGCCAGGGCTGTTCCTCTGACAGTCTCGTAGTCAAGAATGTAAACACATTGGTGCGTCCCCTTATGTAGCACCACTGCGCTTAGGGCGTCCCGAGTTCGATTCCCGAATCGCAGACCTTTCCCAATTCCATTCTCTCTTTCTTTCTCTCTCTCTTTTCTTTCTCTCTCTCTCTGTCTCTCTCTCTCTTTCTTTTTCCCATTTTGCTTCCTGTATAAAAACACTGTCCTATGAAAAATAAAAGCAAAAATGCCCCCCCCCCCCCCAAAAAAAAAATATTAAAAAACAAATAATATATATATATATATAAATATATATATATATATATATATATATATATATATATATATATATATATATATATATATATATATATATATATATATATATCTATGTAATTGGATTTTGATGTGAGAACACAACAGAGGGTGGACTTTTTAATTATGGATTTTGCCCTGAAGTGTCGGTTTATATTTAAAAACATCTCAATGACAGATTTTTTTCTTAGTAACACAAAGCTTCTCACTTCAAAAGACAATAACTGATGCACCGGAGTGGTGTGGATTACTTTTATAGTATTCTGATGTTTTAATCAGCTGTTTGGACTCTCATTCTGACGGCACCCACTCACTGCAGAGGATCCATTGGTGAGCGAGTGATGTAATGCTACATTTCTCAGAATCTATTACAACTGTATTATAAAGTAACAGACTCATCTACTGTCCATCTTGGTTGGCCTGAGGGTGGTGAGTACATTTCAGCAGTGTTTGGGGGAACTATTCCTTTAAAGTATGTGGCTGATATAATCATGTCAGCTGTTTAACTATAACTTGCTCAGCAAGATTCTCTTCAATTTGTTGCTCCACTGTCGAATTAGTTGAGCTGAGAGAGCAAACTGACTGTAGAAGTACAGTAGTAATTTACTCTTATGCTCGTTATAATGTCTTTTGTGCACTTGCATTGGGTTTTTGAATGTTCTGGCATGCAACTACATACTAAATTGTGACGCTAGAAGCTTCTGTCATTCACAAACTCTGTGTGTGTGTATGTGTGTGTGTTAGTGTTGTACAGTGTGTTTAGCCATAAGGTTTGTGTAGCAGCTGACTGCATCATTAATTTGCCTATTAGTCATCGATGCCAAAACATCTGTTAAAGAACCTTAATGAGTGTCTCTGTGTGTGTGTGTGATTGCAGTAATGACCGCCAAAAGAGAGCAACAGATCAGTCCCACTGCAAGCAGCATATGATCACAATAAATGCTTTTACTACACATCACAATTAACTTAATTTATGCAAATAATTTTTTGCATATTTATTTTTAGATTTTAAATTTAGATTATTTATTTTTAATTCGGCTTAAAATATGATCTTTCTTTTTTTTTTTCTTTTTTTTTTTATATTACCTAGTTTTTTTTTTATTGCATTGTCAATGCATTCTAACATAGCTATTAATGCAAAGAACATTGCAGTATGTAACATTTCAAACTGAATTGTCAAATGCTTTCATTGCGTTTAATTCAGCAAGCGGTGTCCAGTTCTCATCCAGTTATCTGATCAGATTGAGTCAAATTAAAAATGGTACCATAGAAGCCAAATCTACCACATTGAATTATGTTCAATGTATTAATACAATCTGAATCCGTTTTATTAGTATTTATGTGCATACTCGTTTTTATATGCAAATATATATATATATATATATATATATATATATATATATATATATTATTATTATTATTATTATTATTATTATTTGAATTTGGCTTAAATTTCTATGGCAAAGGCTTTAACTTCTTTCTTTCTTTCGCTCTCGCTCATATTAAATAGTCTGTTTACTGCAGTACGCTGATGCATACTAACATCTTTAGAAATGCAGGCCCATCAGGGCCGGGTCATTTTTCAGAGTTTATTAGTCCGAAGGCTCTCAGCAGGAGTGTTTTTGCTCTGGATTCAATCCCGGCAGGAGGCGCTTCACTCTGTTAATGGAGTTTGATGGGAAAGCGTCATTGCTCTATGCTTTTAAAATAACTCTCTGATACACCCAGATTAAACCGCAGATGTTATATTCCCAGAGAGAAGACACTTTTCACCATGTGGGTGTGAGAACTCCTGGGTTCGGTGCATGCTCTCGAAATTGAATACATTCTTGACATTAAATAACAGAAAAGAGAAAATGAATGGGACAATAACCCCAAATTGTTCATGAAATGTTTATTATTTAGCTTGAATTTTGGGAGCTTTTCCTCTAGAATGATTTAAATACTTAAAAAACAGGTGCTATAAAAAAATTGTTTCTTTGTATAGATTATAGTTTCTGTTTATTTATTTATTTTGTTGAAAGGTTAAATCAGCAAGATTTATTAAATTAGCTTTGTTTTAGGAATCAAAATGTTCATTAAAACATTTGAATCATCTCAACCAAACTGATTAAAGTTGTCTTTCCACTAGTGCAGGCTTTCTCAAACTGAGAGCTGATGTTAGGCTAACAATCAAATAAATAAATAAATAAATAAAATGTAATTAAAAAATAAACAAAATAAATATAAAAATACATAAATAAATAAATACAAACATAAGTAATTAAATAAATGGTAAAAAAAAAATACACAATATTTGATTTTGTTTTATGTGCATGTCATGTGAAAATCAACCAAAATCAATTTGGTTAATGACATTTTTATTTATTATGTTTTCAAATAACTTTTGTCTGTTACATCAAAGTGGCTTGTAAAATAATAACTAAATAACTAAAATAATACTATTTATGCTTCTAAAATATTTATATGCTTTATATGAAAAAATATATTTTCAATTCTAATTTTACTTTTATGTTTTTCTTTTCTTCCTTTTTATTAGTTTTTTTATATATATTATTTGTTGGGTTTAATACATTTTTTTTTCCGTTTTAGTTTGGTTTTACTGTTTACTGTTTCACTTAAATATAATGTACATACAAATGTGCATTTAAATTAATGAAATAGACAGAGCAGCTTGTGATCTCAAAACTAAAATAACACTGCAGCCTAACCAGCATTTCAGAACCAATCACATTTGATGTTTATATATATATATATATATATATATATATATATATATATTTAAGTGATTTTGTGAGAATGAAGTGTGTCGGTTTGCATGCATGTACATTTTTGGTAGATTTATTGATTCTATGAAATGTACATCTGTTAGTCTCAATGTCAGTATATATGCATCTTTGTTTTGTGAGCGTGTGTGTGTTTATTGTATTGTGTGTGTGTGTGTTATTGTGTAAGGTCGGAGGTGTCGTATTAACTGTGGCTCTCATGTGGATTAGAGGAACAATGCTTCAGTAATCACGTCTGTTCTTCAGCGGTACCACAGTAAATACTGTAGTGTGTTACAGCATAATCTCCACCCTCAGAAACCCCACCGACTATAACATCTGTGCCGAGTTAGTCTTGACAGAGAGATAAACCAGAGAAAAAACATCATACAAATACCAGAGAGAAGAATCTTTGGACTGTGTCTAAAATGCGATTGAAGTTTCAGTCAAAGTCACTGTCACAATCCTCAGCGTCTGACATCTGAAAGCTCTTACATTGACTTTAATGGCAAACAATGTCACAAGCAGCCCACAAACAGACTCATCCCCGTCTTTATTGTCCCGGCCAGATGCATTGCAATAAAGCCTCAAGCAGTTAAATCTCTCTACCGTGTCATGCACTGTTTATACATTTAATCGCTGCTGGTTATAGTGAATTTTGTATTGCTTTTGCAAAAACCTCGTCTTTATGCATCATATCAGGAATGGCATGAATGGTTCATAATGCATGAATCAAATGCATTTTCTGATATGTTTCTTCATGCATTATCATATGTGAACGCCACTTAGATTTTTTTGACAAGCAAATAAATATTTTGTCAATTATGTGGTGTTGCACAACCTTATTTAACACCTTTTTGAATTAATGCCATTTTTATTTATTAAAGAAAATATTTAACTTAGTTCAGCTAGTTTTTAAAGAAACATTTCTTATTTTTATTTTAACAAAATTGTATTTAATTTTTTTTATAAAAACATAAACAGAGGAAAATAAAGTGGCTAGAAATAGAAGCGTTTATATGATAAAATGATTGTATGTATAAGTGTGTGAAGGTATGATGATGGATATGTAAAATTTATTACACTGCTCACAGTTGTTCTTTCTCTCTCATTAGACTGTACGAAGGGAAAGAACAGGCTGAGTTTGAAGTATCTCTCAAAAGTTTATTCGAGTCGATCAATAACCTGATGAAAAGTGACTACACCACTACACTACTGCAGCAGGTATGAATACTAATGTCATACTACCTTACACATCATTACTTATCACTGAGTTTAATTCAGGTTAAATGTATGTAATCCTCACATTAAGAGATAAACCTCTGTTCACTCAGCTGTCAGTGCAAAGGACACTCATGAAAAGTGTCACAAATTAGCTGTGTTGATTAATAACAGAAATAGTGTAGAATCTGAAATAATTCTACATTATACATAAATAATTTATTTATTTCACATAATGTAATAATTTATTTTATACATCTATTTATACATTTATATTATTTATTACAGTTAATATATATTTATATATATATATATATATATATATATATATATATATATATATATATATATATTAGTAATATATATTAGAAAAAATATAAAATGTTTATATTATTTGCATATATTTTATATATATAATAGATTATATTATTATATATAAAAAGAGCTAATTATTATTTAATTATTTTATATATTTTACATGTTTTTTAAATTAATATAAATATAATATAACTCTCTCTTCCATGTCATGCACTGTTTATACATTTAATTGCTACTGGTTATAGTGATCTTTATGTTGCTTTTGCAAAACCTTGTCTTTATGCATCAAGATGTATATGAATGTGTGTGTATAGGTGGCCGCTCTGAAGTACTTGCCCACAGTTCTGCAAGATGTGGAGACCGTGTTCGATGCTAAACTCCTCAGGTGAGTCTCAGAAGGGCCTAAAATCTCAAAAACACACCTGATCGGTCTGGGCTGAACTGATGTACTGAATTACATACAGCAACAGTTTCTACAAATGCTTGATGACACTTTATTGACCAACATCAAGTCTGTGATTTCACTAACTGCAGCAATCAATCACCACAAACACACAGGCTCTCCTTCACTCTGAAGCTGATGGTCTTTAATGCACTTGTCCTCCTACATTTACATGATCTACTCAAAAGCTAAATGCTATTATAACTGTAATGTGACTTTAACTAGTTTAGCTGCTCATGTGGTTAACTGAGGCAGATGTCTGATGTCTCGACTTGAGTTTTTAATGCATTTGAGAAGCAGTGGAGTGTGTTTCTCTCACTTGGATAGTTTAGTTTGAGTGTTTTTATCTAGTTAGATTCGGGAGTGTGTGTGTGTGTTTAGGTTCAAGTGGTGTCCAATTCATCACAGTACACAAAACACAGGCGACTGTAGCGGCTCCGTGAAGGTCGATATGATTCAGTAGTTTCTCACAGACCCCGGTGGTGTTCAGAGTCAGACTCAATCAGTAAAACACAGGTCACTTTCTCTGCCCACAGCAGCCTCGGCATTCATTTATGGATTCATTTCTGCTATATTTTTATCTTTTATTAAAGACAATAGATACAGAATTACTACAGAAATACAGTAAAAACTGACACTTTTGCACTGTTGTGCAAAAACTGATTAGTTGACTTTCAAAACACCACAAAACTGACTGCCAATGAGATATCAAGTGCATAAATTAAAGCTCTTTTACAATTTCATGTCAACATGAAAACAAAATCGATCCCATTTACTTTTTTTTATGCCATGTATTTTTTTGTCTGTCTGTGTGCAGTAAGCTGTTGTATGATTTCTACATCTGCGTTCCTCCGGATAAACTACAGAAACAGAAAGTGACATCCATGACTGAGATAGTGGGCAGCAAACTCTTCCACAGACAAGGTAAAACACGCTCATACAAGTCTGAGATGTCATTGAACATTTTTAGCTTTCCCCCTATTTACACCTGAAGCTACTCTGTAAAAAAAAACATTTTGAGTCAGAAATACTAAGAAATTTTAATTACTGGAACCACATTAAAATCCCATGTTCGATCATCACAATTCTCTTAAATGCTTTACCAAAATAGTTAAACTCAGTTATCTGAACAAAGATTTTCAAACTGAACAATAGAACTCTTAAAAGTTTGTAAACTTTCCAACGTCTCCGGGTGGGCGGGGCTTAGCTGGAGGCAAAAAGAGGCGCGGACGCAATGTTGACAAGCGTAAACTAGCACATTTTAGGAGGGATTTATTAAACATGGATGCAGAAGAAGGTTCGGAACTGTCCGAATATGTACAGTCCCTGACTCTGTGGGACTGTGACAGCTTTTTTTATTTATTTATTAACTCTCGCGGATGGAAGCAGGTTACCTAACCCGTATGCCATGCCGCCATATGAATTACTTTTGGATGATTTGCGGAATTTTGTCAAGGCTTATTTTCTAATGTAACCTTTCGCTGGGCTAACTATGATTAGCAATGTGTATTATTTTAAGAGACCATTCCAAGGATGGCACACACCTCCATCGCTGTATGCTTGTTTAACATTTAAAGTAGCTAGTGGGCTGAAGGTTGGTGACTTTTCTCCTATAAAACAGAAACTTGCTGATTTACTAGATAAACCCAACACACCAGTTCATATGCATAGATTATTTTACCTGATATAAAGTGTGCACTGCAAACACGAGCATTATTTATGATCATCTGCATCCAGTCTGTACGCCGTATTGCGTTCAACCACAATTGTCTTCTTGATTTCTGTGAAGCAATGTCTGCCGGGATCCGGTAAAACTTTAGTTTTGAAACAAAAGTGCTGTTCCTTCTATTCCGGCAGCCAAAAACCCAACAAGAAGACATTTTAAAGTCAAAACCTCAAACTTTTAGAGCACCTGCTATGAGTTCTGCCTTATGTTTTGCCTCCAGCTAGAGCGGTGACGTCACAGTGACGTAGGTGATTAAGAGGGTCTATACTGCTCAAGCATCAAGGGTTTTTGAGTTCCCAGCATGCACTGCAGCATGGATAAATCAGGCAAGACACTGTTGTAGGATTATTCCTTTCCTTTCCTTTCCTTTCCTTTCCTTTCCTTTCGCTCCGCTCTTTCTCTCTCTGATTTTATATGATAGCCTCTGGCCTGCTACTGCCAAACGGTCTGTTAACTAGATGCTATAAAGTGATGAATGGTGTGTGTGTGTGTGTGCGTGCTTGTGAACTTTAATGAGATGCAGACGGGAGGTGTATATGTGTGTTTGTGTGTGTGTGTGTGTGTGTGTGTTTTACTAAAGAGTCTGATGGTTTTGCTCATGAGAGTGGTGATGGATTGTGTTGAGTGTGTGTGTTTGATAATGGGTAATGATAGATAGATTCATCATCAGCCTCGTTTAAGCTAAAGTGTTAACCTTTGCTTGAATTCATAACAAAGTTCAACCGACACTCTTGTTAGTGCATGATCATTATATATTTCATTAAAACTAAATGTAAAGCTGTAAAAAGCTATTAAAACATTCTTATAAGTTCATTTAAAACAAATAATAATTGAAATAAAATCTAAAAACTTAATCATACTTTTCAGTCCATATTCCAGTTAGTTGCCAAGGTCATGTTAGTTGCCAACATTTCTCATTTTTGTTTAATTTAAGTTGACGTACTAAAACAAAAAACAACAACAAAAAAATAATAATAATAATCCGAATTATATAGACATTTAAATATAAACCCCACAACCTATAGTAACAAGATCACTACAGAATTAACAAACTAAATTTAAAATGAAAATATATAGATAAGATAAACTTTAAATAAAAGGTCAAATATAAACAAATTTAAAGTATTAATAAAAACTATTGTAAAATGGGTTTTTATTGTAGTGTAATCTTATCAGGTAATATTATTCTAAATATCGACATCATTAGAGACCCCACACACCCTAGTTATTGATATCAGCGTCACTTGTTGACAAATGATTAGTTGATGATGGACACATGTATTCTCGGACCTGATAAGTTTTTCTGCACTGTTTAATTAATTGTTGACCTTAATACACACCCAGACAGATGTTTTGTGGCTGTGGAATTGTTTCTTACTGCATTCCAGAATTAACTCGACAGGCCTGAGTTTCAGAGAGACTTTTTATACTAGCAAGTCTGGTGTGAAATTAAATTCAGAGCATTTTAAACACCAAAACTGCAGAGTATTGATCAGTTTTTTTGTGTGCCTGTCTCTGCTCTGCTTTCCACAAAGTCAGATCCGCTCTACAGATTTCTACGCAAATTAGCATTTAGCATTCAACATCTTATTTTTGCATGAGACGCATCAGGTTTCAGAATGAAATCCATGCATTTAATCGAGCACAATCACAAACCGTCCACTCTCTATGTGTCTGGTGCACTCATAAATATTCATGAGCGCTGCTCCTCCGCCTCTAGCGATTGGTCCAGACCTGCTTGACATCACAATGCGAGGATTCCTCTTTTGTCCCACAGGATGCCACCAGCTGTTTACTTATTCATGTATTCATGTGTCATTTTATTTATTTTTTTTATTTTCGTGTCCCCTGTAAGCCGTCCTGACAGGCATTTTAATTGAAATTGATCCAGCCGGCCATTGGAAAATGAAGCCCCTTTTTTGTGAAATGTCACTCTGAAATGAGTGCGAGAGGAATGAGACGTTTATACGCTGTCTAATTACCTCCAGCGCATTAGCCTCATCTAGTGTGTATGGAGAAATAATGCATGATGGGAACAGCGACAGGTGGCACTGAGCAGATGCTCTGGGTGAATCTCTATTTGTAGTGTACAAACTAATATTACGCAAGATTAACATTATAGAGCACTATGCTAAAGGTGTCTAGTGGTGTAATGTTTTTGAAGTATCCAAAAGTTACAGTGCATTTTAATTATTTATTTTAATTACTACTTTTCAGAAGTGACACATTAAACTAATAAAACATGACAGTAAAGACATCTATAATGTAACAATGAATGCTGTTCTTTTGACTCAACAAGTATTTCAGTTTCATGTGTTTAGCACAAGTAACTGTATTATGTATAATTCTATGATTCTGCGGATACATCAAGATTTTATTCTGTATAATTTTGCTGGTTTGATATGAGCAATATGGAGGCGTTTTTTATTAAATTAAATTTTAGCTATTATTTCTAAAAAGCCAATAGACAAGTAACTCTTTCACTTCCCTCTTTCCTAGGCTGTTTTAACTTGCATTCAGCTTTTTTTTAGCTACAACAGAGATGGCTTTGGCTACAGTGATAGCTGGATGCCTTCGTCTAAAGGGATTTAGAGGTTGTTACACGCAATGTTGACTGATAAAAATGGGTAAAAAAGTTTCCTATATATTGGATGAACTGAGGATGAGTCAGTAAACAGCTAATTTCACTTTTTGAATGAACTTTCCCTTAAAGTGCATATTCTATGACGTGCAACTTTAGTCCTTGGAAAGGAAAACACACACACACACACACACACACACATTTGTGAATCTGCATTTGACACATTTAATTTCCACTTGTGAAATTAGATTCATGGATAATATGAGAGCAGTTAGCTCAATTTATTCCGCTGTCACACGGAAACCTGACAGACGGGAGTTATTGAATCGTTAAAAGAGAGAAATAACGAGCAAATTACCCAGAAGCTCTCATCTGCAGATCTGCTGCATTCTTTTAACTTAAAAGAGATCTTTAAATCACAGCTGCTTTTGAAGAGCCGTCTGCTGATGTGAGAGCAGTTTGATTCTCTGAGATCAGAACAAACACACGGACCGTGTCTGATCCCAGACCAGCGCTCCTGGGTCCCATGTGCGTTTGATACTGTACGTACAGAAAAAGGAATCACCATGCATAAAAGCCAGATATGGAGATTAGTTTTGATAAAATAACTTTATAAACTCATCTCTCCTCTGACTCTTCTGAACTTTATCTGTATGTCTGAGTTTTTATTTAACTTCTCAGTGTACTTGAAAAAAAGTTTACATTTTTGTGAAAATCCATCTAATGTGTAAGGGAAACAGGTCAATTTAGCTCAAAGGGAATCATTTAAGATTTTAAAGGGAATTTTAACAGAATCACTGTTTCACGGCTGTTCACGGAGACGCGCCTGCGGTTCAGTGAACGAGCCGTTTAACATCAAATCTGCGCTGGATACTAATATCCAAACTGTAGTGAAAACACTATCAATTAGCACAGTAACAAGATCGGCAGTTTAAGACATTAACTTGTAAGCACAAAACACAAGATACTTCTCTTTTCAATATGAATAAGGCTTTATTAGATAAATCTAAGACATATAAACTAATCTAACACATAAACGCACGCACACACACATTCACACAAGTTGCAGGAAGATCGAAAGTTAGGGAAAGATGAGTTTAAGAGAATGGAAATATGGAATCCCAAGTTAACAGCAATACGTTAAATTGCGTAAACATGAACAACCATCAATCACGTAATTAGCGCTCGCATTGAGTTCCTCAATGAGGTTAAAATTATATTAGATACACCAGTAAAGGTCACAGTCTGGAGGTAAAGTTACTTGCATCTCCTGTGAAGAAGGAGCCTCGGTGAAAGGGCTATCCCGAGGTCGTTGATTGGCTGGAAGTTCAGTCTCTGAAGTGACGTCTTGGGGAGCCCGTGCTTGGGCGTTGGCTGAAGCTGGAGTTGTGTGGCTGGTTGGAGTTCAAACGCGCAGACGAGGTCGACGTTACAAAACTTAACTCAGAACACGAAACTCTCAAACGGAAAAGAAAAGAAATAAAGTTTGACGAGACTAGGTTGTGTTCCTTCTCATTGTGGCATAAGTAGCAGCAGGCAGGCACGCTGGAACCGCGCTCAAAGAACCATGACGACTAACCGCATGGCTAGATGCTACAAGCTAAAGCTAGGTAGCAAAGCTACAAGCTAAAAGCTAAGAGCAGGCATGACTAATAGCATGACTGATAGCACGAGCAAGGCTGGAACTAAAAGCCGACATGGCTAATAGCAGCAGCTAGGGACTAAAAGCAGACTAAAAGCAAGGCATGACTGATAGCACAAGCAATGCTAGAACTAAAAGCAAAATTTCATGGAGTCCAAAGTATTTAAACTTCCTTGTTGGCCACCCCTCAAATGTTGCCTTGACCAATCAGATATGGTCTTGGCTCAGGGGATCATAAATCATTTGTTTATCTTACCAAGCATGTGGTTCCTGCCTCGCAGGATCTAATTTTGGACATGATTCCTATAACACAATTATGATATATTTTACAAATAAATGATTGTCAGGACTTTATCAAGCAAGAAAATTAGATTATATCTATACTAGACATGACTATGTATCCTATAGTTATCAAAAGACATACACAATAAGTGATTATACATGATAGTCAAATGTGTGGGTTACACATAAATGAATATGGAGTTAAGCAATGGAACGATTCATTTACAAGTCTTTTTGAGTTCATTCTGGTCCATATATAATGAACAAAAAGCAGTTTCTTTGCCATTCTCTGGCAAAGGGACTTTTCTGTGAAGACAAAGGTTTAAAGCCCTTCCCCCTTAGGAATTTCAGTCTGGTTCTGCTGGCTGGGGGGAAGTCAATGCAAGTATTTAACTTGATCTCCTGGGTTTACATGTGATGTCCAACGTTGCATTTCAATCACGAACAATAAATTTGACAATCTTTTCTTCGAATTAAAATGGTCAATAATTGTACTATTGGTGTTAATGTTGAAAGCTGTTGTGTGAACAAGTTGGTTGGTTGGTTATCTTGCTTGGTTCTTGTGGCACTAGAACTGATTTATGACTTCCTGAGGAGTTCGGCTCTCGTTTCAATGCACACAGCTCTGATAGACTCTTTGATTTGTCTGGTTCGACTCATTTCTGCTACAAATGTAATACATAATAGTAATAGTAGTAGTGATATAATAATCTTTATTTATCCACCGATCAGTCCTAGATTTGGCGCTCTTTACTTTCTCTTGGAATCGAAACCCATCTGAGGAATTAAACTACTAGCATACATTTGTATGTTTTCTTCTGTAGTAATAATAAACAAAAAATATGTGTGTGTCAGTGTTCTAGTATTCCTCATATGCTATTATTGTATTTATTATTTTGAATTAGCATCTATTTTTTTCATTATAATATTAGTTTAGTAATTTAGTTTTTGTCGTTTTTGTTATATTATATTATATTATATATATATATATATATATATATATATATATATATATATATATTTATAGCCTATATAATAAAACTTTTTATTTTAGTTTAAGTAATTGTATTGCTTTAACTTCTTTCCATTTCAGTTTTCTTTTAGTTTTATTTCAATTTTAGTTTGTTTTAGTAATTTCCTGATGTGCTTTTGTAATTTTATAGATTTTTTATATTTCTGTATAGCTTTAATTTATTTTTTATTTAAGATTTAGTTTTAGCAATTTTAGTACTACAACTTCAGTTTAATTTTAATTTAAATTTGAAGTATTTTTTTATTAAGTTTTTTATTTTTTTTATTTTTGTTATTTTCATTACTTGTAAAATTGATACATATTTCTATATAGCTTTGATTTATTATTATTATTATTATTATTATTATTATTATTAGTTCTAGTATTAGTCATTTTAGTCATTTAACTTATTTCCATTATTTGACAGAAAAATGTCAAATTTTTATTAAAATATTACATTTAAGTATTTTTTTTAAATATATAAAATATTTAGTTTACTTCACCTTTATTTAAATCGCTGAAATCAATTTGTTTTAGTCAACAGTAACATCACTGGTGTGTATGCATTTATTGAGTTTTGTTTTCCTTTTATTTATTTTAAGTGTTTGTCATTTTCATGTTTTGTGTATTTTGTGTGCTTTTTATTTATTTATAATTTTTCATAGTTCATAGAATTCTTTTTATTTCAGTTTTAGTTTTAGTTATAACTGTAAACGTTCAAAGATAATCTGGCATGTTTGTGTGTTTTAAAGTAGGACAGTGAGTTAGTGTATGTTGCCCTAATGGTGAATTAATTTCTAGGCTTGATGATCCTAATGAGAAATGTTTCAATGAAATTAACATTACCACAGTAAAATTTCCATTATTCACTCTCTCAGTGGTGATGCATTAAAATGATGAAGTACACACACACACACACACACACACACACACACACACACACACACTCATCTGACTAATTCAAATGCAGTGAAAGTGAATTAAAGGTTTTATTTATTTATTTGTATTTTTTCACTCAGGCCTTAATGTAGCTGTTGTTAAAGTTATGTTTGCCAAGGGCTTTTCCGACTGTTTATCCTACTGGGTTAAAAGGCATTACAGCAGACAAAATGCATTTCACGCTTATTTGTAATTTTTTTATTTATTATTATTTGATCTTGTTTTTCCATGTCACAGTCTGTTGATAGAAATGTTGCATTCATCTCAGGATCTGTGGGAAGAGTTTGTCATTGGTTTTTAACTGGGAATTTATATGTGAATGTTTCTTGGAATCGATATTGATATTCAAGACTTTAAGGGGCTTTCAAAAGTAATTCCACTGGCCCTGATTGCAACAGTGTTTGCCAACTAGAGTTTTACATTTTGTGAGTCACTGGAGCTTGTATGTGTGTTACTCATCACTATGATGCAAGGATGGTTTCCAGGGCATTGCTATGTGGTTGCTAGGGTGTTTTGTGTAGAGAATATTCTGGTCTCAAAGCTTTGAAACCTGGATTATAGTTGAAGTTGGATGCTGTTGCCTGGCTTAAAATATAACCTGATGCAGAGAATACATCGGATCTGTCACAAAATCACCATCAGAAAAGATAAAGGCATGTCCAGTATCCAGATAAGGAGTTTGTTTTTATTCAAATCTGTCATCCATAGGAATGATGGGTGTTCTTTACCTTTTATTTAAATTATAGTTTAATACATTATATATATATTTTTTTGTTCCTAGTCTGAAACAAGAAGTCACAGAAGCAAAATTAACCCAAAAATAGCTGTTTAGAGCAGCTGTTGTTATTTTTGCTCTGAAAGTTGCATCTAAATAAGAGTCATGGAAATGACGCACTTTAAAGTTTGTGATTGTCCGATGCAGCTGTCATCAGTTTGTTAACAACTTTTTCGACAGCTGAGGATCCAATTTACAGCTGCGATCTCGTTCCGCCCCTTGAATTTGATGCTCAACACATTTTATCAAGGAGAAACATATATATTAACAGTGTAGCGAAAAACAGCAAGTATTATTGTGCACGGACATCTGAAATCTTGGTAACAGAAATGGGATTGAATTAGACCTTCAAGAGCTGCACAAAGAGCCTGAGTTAAAGCTTATTCTGATTTCAGTCTTTAATGTGAACGAAGGAGCTTTCGGTTTTCACATACACTTTTCTCTGTGGCAGCTGGGTAATTGAAATGGCATCTTATTACCATGTGGAATGGTTCATAGTGAACTCTCAGCATAGAATGACAGATGAGAATGAATGAGGGTCTCTAGTCGAAAAGAAAAGGGCTGAGTTATGATTCTTATGGGAGCAGTTGTCAAAATCTTTTTCTCTTGAGAGAAAGACTGACACAGCAGTGACATTACATTAGTCACAGCTCTGTGATTTAGTCTTCACTTCAGACCTTTTTGAGGGAGAAAGGTAGAAAGATGGTCAGTCTCTGATGATCTGATCACAAGTGGTCACTCTTGAGATGCGATAGTGCCTGACAGCCGAGTCCAATTTGTGAATGAGTTGATTCTTTTCAATCAACCCATTAAATCGAATCGCAAATCGCACCGAATGACTAATTCATGAATTAGAATTGGACAGATGGTGTTGCAACGGTTCTTGAGTCAACAAATCACTGATTCAAATGATTCAGTCAGAGTGAGTCTCTAATTAACAAAGTAAGCCAGGAACAGGAGATCCTCGAAGCTTGACTGCACACGTGCCTCATGGCACGAAATGTTAGTTACTAGTGGCAATTTTAGGATTTATTATTGTAAATTTAGGTAGAATCTGTCAGTTGTTTGTGAACTAAATCTGATGTAAAAGGGCGAGCTGGTTAAGCCTGCGGTATGAAATGCTTGAATGCAGACATGTCCACATTTTTTTAAGGTAGGTTTTAGGTAAAAATGAAACATAACATTAAAACAACACAAATTAATGCCTATGCATCTTCCCCACAATCAAAGTTTCATTTTCAAGTTTCAAAGAGTTCTTTTTATAATGTCCCACTCACACATTAAAATGAAAATCATCACACACTCATCAATCTTTACCTTTAAGACTTAAGTACATTAAAAATCACAATCAATGTACTTTTACTCAAGTAAAATTGAAAAGGAGTACTTTATTAACTGGAGTAATGCTTTATTAAGGTATCTGTACTTTTACTCAAGTACAACCCCGATTCCAAAAAAGTTGGGACACTGTACAAATTAAATATAAAACAGAATGCAATGATGTGAAAGTTTGAAATTTCAATATTTTATTCAGAATACAACATAGCATTGGGGGATTTGGTGATCCTCTGCTCATCTTGACTTCTGAGAGACACTGCAAAACTCTGAGAGGCTCTTTTTATACCCAATCATGTTGCCAATTGACCTAATAAGTTGCAAATTGGTCCTCCAGCTGTTCCTTATATGTACATTTAACTTTTCTGGCCTCTTATTGCTACCTGTCCCAACTTTTTTGGAATGTGTAACTCTCATGAAATCCAAAATGAGCCAAAATTTGTTGTGACATTTAAAAATGTCTCACTTTCAACATTTGATATGTTATCTATATTCTGTTGTGAATAAAATATACATTTTACTCACAATTTGTACAGTGTACCAACTTTTTTGGAATCGGGTTTGTACTTGATTTGTGTACTTAGTCCACCACTGCTGGCGACACATAATAGTTCCACTTGTGAACAGTTGACTCAAAATATATCACTCAAAATATCTTAAGATTATTTAAACAAGTCTTTCCACTCCTCGCAGGAAACAGATTAGATATTAAAATGGGGTGCTTAAGAATTGACAATGGACTCTTCTAATAAAAGTAACTGATGTGCAGTGTGTACCATTCTTCATTTCCATGTTCCTCGAATTTCAAAATGCATTATTTGTAAAAGTCATTGAAGTGATAGATGATGCTCTTTTGGCCGTCCGCTAGTGTGGCTCTCGGCCAGGATCAGTCCACAGTAATATAGAGTCTGTTGAGTAAGTGTTTCTTCCTGTTAGGTAAGAGCATTTCTGCTCAGCTGCGAGCGTGAACTCTGGATGTGTAGGTCATTCTAAATGTCATGGTTTGTGCATGTACACATGATGCTGAGGGTGTTTGTCATGTTTTATTGGTTAATTCAGATTGTGATAAACACACGCTCTGGGTGCCGCTTCAGTCCAGGAAGTGAGAGGGTCAGTTTGGCCTTGAGAAATTGCTCAACAGCACATTTTCCTTTTGTTCTTGGCCGTGATATTGATGATGAAACAGGACACTCTATAAAAAGCGACACTAGCGAAGCCTTCATGATCTCAGATCACTCAAATCGCACTTTCTCCCTCAGGGCTGCATTTATCTCTCCTCTGAGGAGACTCGCTCTCATCGCTCTTTATCTCACTGGGACATTAAATGTGACAAATCCAATTACGGCTCGCCTCGGTAATTAGCATTAGTGCCGACGTTTATGATTGTCATTTATTTACCAGACCTAAGGTGCAACAATACTGTAAGCGTACGTTAAACCAGCCGTTCACTGTGACGAGCTGCTCTAAACGTTTCTGCATAAACCCTGGTGATGTACGGCGCCTGAAACGCATTTATGATATCTGCCTTTTCTTGATGCATTACGCTCCTCTGAGAGAGAAACTCACCTGCTGAGATGCATTTGAGCCCTGAGAGAGAAAGAGAGAGATAGAGATAGAGAGAGAGAGAGAGAGAGAGAGAGAGAGAGAGGGGAAGGTAGTGTGGGAGGATCAGATCAATGGCAAACGGTTGCATTTGATCATAAAGTGCTGCATTCTGGAAAGACATTTTCTCTTTGACCTGATGTGAATCTGACAAATTAATGTTTTTTTTTTAAATGTTTTTTATCTTTGTATTTTCAAATTTCAGTAACAAATTTTCAATAAATTTCCATGTTCTTTGATATATACATATTATTTTTGGATAAAAGACCCAAGGTGCATATCTATCCATCCATCCATCCATCCGTCCATCCCCAAAATAAAGTGTCTGTCGTTTTCTTTTGATAGGTACATTGGTGTTCTGCTTTAGTGCATCTTTCTATATTTCTCTCTAACTCTGACTTTCTAAGCAAAATCAGATTGATCATCATTGATAATCAGCTGGTAACGAGCCAGTGTCTAAATTAGTTTTTAATATGCTGATTTTAAGAGGCAGGAAAAAAGATGTTTGATGAGTGAAAATCAATCATCAAACAGACCTCATCGAGCTTACCTGCTCTTATATTTGCACCTTCAATAAGTTATTTTAGTTTTCCATAACATTTTTTCCCCTTTTTTGTGCTGTTATGTGTTTACAAATTTGATATGTTAATTTGCTTTTGATTGTTTACATTTTTTTTTCACTATGTCTGTCCTGATTCGTATGCAGAATTTTTAATGCAATTTTTTTTTTATTGTTAAATTTTATCTATAGTACTTACTTTATGTTATGATGTCCTCTCCAGACTGCCGTGACATCCTGTTACCCATGATGCTTCGGGAGTTGAGCGGGGCATTGGCTGTGGTGGGGGAGGGTCTTCAGGATGAGAAGCGCAACAGTGTCGAACTCCTCAACAACATCCTGGAGGTGCTGAGCCGCAGCGACGTGGTAAGAGCCAATCAGAGAGCAGCACACTAATAGACCAGCCAATCACAGCACAGTCTGTGTATTCCAGGAGAAATTTCTTTCTATTCTACAACAATTGATTAAAAATAGTTCCTCTCCAGGAACTCGAGCTGCATAAAAAACTTTGGGGAACGCCTTTGGCAAGACTGACTCTGAATACCGTGTGCAATCTGTCCAATGGAAGGGCGTGATGTCACGTGCATGGTGACGTAGCAACCAGGAAGCTATAAAAGCACATGCCACACAGCTGGCTTCAGCTTCTTGTCTTTCAGCAAGCACTCTGTGTGTGCATGTCATTCTGTCTTGTCAGTCTTATTTATTATCGTTTGTCACTATTAGCTCATTTAAGTAGCTACAGTATGTCAAAGAGCAAAGCTAAGACAAGACATCTGAAGGGTGAATCAAGACCGTATTTCAGATTGTGTGTTCCTCCCTGCTCTTAAATCTAAACATCAGAGGTGGGGATACACACATTCTGTGTGTGGGCTGCCTGGGATCAAAGTGCGCTGCGTGTGATTTCACATGCGGACGCTTCAATCCCTGGGGGCTCTCTTCGAGAAGTGAGCCTTTGCCAGATTTCCTCACGGTACCGGTCCCGCTTTCGCCAAGGCAGATAGATCTGCTGAAGGGAATGGAGACGGGCACATCCTTATCTCCTAACTTACCCATCAAATCTGCCTGATTCTTGGGTTCGGAAGTATTACATCATTTTCAGTTTTGATGTGAATCTTTCCGCACGTGACCCCTTGTCTGTTTTTTTAAGCTCCATTTAATAAGGAGGAGTTAGATATATCACTTTGATGTGAATTGTATCACAAGCCAGACCGTGTTTACTTGTCTGATGGTTTGCATTTAATTCTGAGGAATATAATGACAGTTGTCTAACTTTGAGAAGTTAATATATCACTTCAATGTGTACTTTATCACAATCCAGACCGTGTTTACTTGTATGATTGTTGGATTGCATTAGATTCTGAGGAATATAATGACCATTATCTAACTTTGAGAAGTTAAATATATCACTTAAATGTGTATTGTATCACAGTCCAGACTGTGTTTACTTGTCTGATTGTTTGAGTGCAGTACATTCTGAGGAATATAATGACATATATTTAACTTGTGAAGTTAGATGTACTGGAGGGACTGCTGGGTGGGAGCAACCCTCTCCGCGTACAAACAGAGCGTGGGCCAGGGACTTCCCAGCCTAATCCGAATCGGAAGGAGTCGTACTTCAGGCTGGGAGGTCCACGGCCAAGAAGTCATGACGCATTTCGTCATGAGGGCAGCCCCTACTGGGGTAGAGAGGTGTCCAACTCATTACACGGTGCCCGTCTCACCTCAGTGCTCTCTGAGGGGGAACCCACTTCGAACTATCAAGGTCACGCGATGATGCCTTCGTGCCTTATACATGTGGAAGAAACCTTGTTTCTTGAATCAGGGCCCGGTGCTGGGAGCTCTTTGTCGCTGTGTAACGCTAGTGACAGACGGGTCCCTCCCTGATTGGGGTACGGTCATGAGTGGCCACCCTGCCCGCAGTCTGTGGAGCAATCGCCATTTGACATGGCATACCAGTTGTCTAGAGATGCTAGCTGTGCATCGAGCATTGAAATATTTCCTGCCAGACCTGACAGGTCATCATGTGTTGGTGCACACCAACAACACAATGGCGGATCTGCGTTTGCGCCCCTTGTACAAGCTGGCGCACCAGATCCTTCTGTGGTCCCACGACAAACTCCTCTTGTTCAGAGCAGTGTATATTCCTGGGAGATTGACTGTGGGAGCAGACATACTGTCGAGACAAGGACCGAGGCCCGAGGCCCGAGGCCCGAGGCCCGGGGGTCTCCACCCCGAGGTGGTGAAGTAGATATGGAGAGTTTTTGGACCTCTTTGTGACTCAGAGATATCGCAGTGTCCTCTCTGGTTCTCTCTAGTTCATCCAGCTCCTCTGGGACTGGACGATATAGCACAGACCAGGCTGAGGGTTCGTCTGTACGCCTTTCCCCCTATCGCTCTACTCCCGGGAGTTCTGGTGAGAGTACGCCAGGAGGGGGTCCGTCTTCTATTAGTAGCCCCGTTCTGGCCGGGCCGAGTATGGTTCTCAAATCTGATCTCTCTCCTCGACGGCTCTCCATGGGAGATTCTGACCAGGACAGATCTACTCTCTCAGGCGCAGGTCAAAATAATTCACCCTCGCCCGGAGTTGTGGAAACTGTGGGTGTGGCCTCTGAGGGGGCACAGCTCATAGAATCCGGTCTCTCAACCGAGGCTGTTGAGACCTTCCTCCAATCCAGAGCTCCCTTAATGAGGAAACTTTACACCCTGAGGTGGAAACTCTTCACCTCATGGTACAGTTGACCCTGTTAACTGCCCTGTTAACTGTTTGTACAGTTCTGGAGTTTCTACAAGCCACACTATCTGCAAGGTTAATCTACTCCACCTTAAAGGCTTTCATTGTGGCCATTGTAGCTTACCATGTCCCTTCCCGTGATCAATCAGTGGATAGACACTAGTGACACATTACCTGCAATGAGGCTGTTGCCTCCAGTACAGTCCCGTTTCCCCCCTGGGACTTGGTTGTGGTTTTAGAGGTGTAAGCTCCATCCGAGCCAATTCAAGATATTTCAGATAGACATCTGATCCTTTAAACTGTAGGCTCCTTCGGTGGCCCCTACCTACCTAGACTTTGTGCCCGGCATGGACAAAGCACTCTTCTCAAAGCACCAGCTTGAGCGCTGGACACATATCCACCGAGCTGCCCCGTGGACAAAGTCGGACCGATGGCCTTGGTCCCCCCAGAGTAGGATATTTCTTGCAACTAAGCAGAATCTTAGTTGTTTCATAGTTGAAGCTATCAACGTTACCTATGGGCCGTTGGGAGCCAAGGCTCGCTCTACATGGGGTACTCAGCCTCTAAGGCCTTCTCAGCAGGTGTGTCCCTCTTGGATATCTGCCACGCTCCGGGATAGTCCACGCCTCCACTTTTGTCAGATTTTACAATATAGATATGCGATCCACTCCTGGCTCTTCTGTTCTCCCGCCTTAGCTGTGCTATTCGGATGCACACTTGGCAGGGATTTGGAAGTCTGGCAGCATGGGCACATCGTTCTCCAAAGCATTCGACGCAGCTCGAGTTCCTGTAGAGGAACGTCCCAAGGTTATGAATGTAACCCTAGTTCCTCGAAGGAACGAGACGCTGCGTCGTATCGCCAAACTCCCGGCACCCCTGCCGGCGCTTGCTTCCCTACTCGAAGCCGAAGCCAACTGCACAGCACGTGCTTTTATAGCTTCCTGGTCGCTATGTCACCCCGCCTGTGATGTCACGTCCTACCATTGGACAGATTGCACAAGATATTCAGAGTCGGTCTTGCCAAAGGCGTTCCCCAAAGCGTTTGACAAAGTGTTCAACGCAGCGTCTTGTTCCTTCAAGGAACTAGGGTTACATCCATAACCTTGGGATATTCAATCTTTTTAAAATTTAATTAAAAAAAAAGTACACTAAAATGACAATAAAATATAAAGAACACTAATTAGAGTGTGATATCATGTGTTGTGATGTACAAGTTTGATAATCGACATCAAATGTTCTTTTTTCACTTTTTAATTAAGAATTGAGAAGTTTCTAAGATTCTGTGGGTTCAAATCTTCCAACTTTCTGAGAATTATGATTATTATTTGAAATCTGCTTCTAATCAAACACACACACCCTTACCTAAATGGTGGTTGATTAGACTTGGGTTCTTTGAAGTCCGATGCTCTAATCTCACTTTCCAAACGTTGACAAGACACTGAGCCTCCTGAACTTCCATTTCCAAAGAAAGCAGTGAAACGTTGAGAGAGGAAGGTAATGAAGGAGGTCAGGGCACTGTCTGTTTAACCCGGACTCTTTGGTGTGTGTGTGTGTGTGTGTGTTTGTTTGTTTGTTTAAATCAGCACTTAGGCTGCTTCATCTTAAAGAAAGGCTCTGGGTTCAAAACAAGTGAAGAGCTATTTAAAGCATTTGTGGCAAAATGTTCATTACTACAGAAAATAATTTCATAGTTTTAAAGTAGTACATATATAATTTATGTAAATGTAATTATAATTTTTAATTTTTATATAATTTTAAAATTCTATATAGTTATGTGTGTGTTTTAAAATAGAATATATATATATATATATATATATATATATATATATATATATATATATAATTAAAATGTAAAATAAATACTATATGCATGCATTATCATTATATAATTTTCAATATTATGACATTTTAAGAGTATTAAGACAAAAATAATAGTATTTATTTATTTTGAAAAAAAAAAATAATTTAAGGTTTGATTTGTCTCTCTGTACATCGCTTTTCATTTTCAGTGATCATTTATCAGTCATGGCACAAATGCTAATGAAACCAACCTTCAGTGTGTATACTTTTCAGGAAGTCAACGTATTAATGTCTTAAATATAGTTGACTCTGAATATTACAAGCGTTGAGCTTTAACATTGAACTAATGATACACTTCACCTTTAACTTGTACTGAAGCATAAATGTCTATTAAGAGCTGTTTGTGTTTAAGCGGAGAGGCAAGGTGAGCGGGTCAGACCCGTCTGATTATATGAAGCTGACCGACTGATGAGAATGATGGAGTGCTGAAGAGAGAGCAAAATGAAGACGTGATGGGGTCATGACCTCGTCTGCTTCTTTAACAGGATTCAGAGAGCATTTGAAAGTTCAAACAAACAGTGTGAGGTGTGAGGAAGACGCTTGCTCTCCTTCTCTCTCTCTCTCAGGGCATGTTTCATGCTGCAGTTTGAATTAAACTCTCGGAGTGCCTTTAAAACATTATTCACCTCAAACGATTCTTCTAAAAATACAGATGAGAGAACATCTGTGAGAGCGAGTGATTGTAGAACAGCCCACAAACATTACGGGATGAGAAATAAGCTGTCTAGGTATTCCTGAGTGTGTCAGGATGAGCTGCGTTTAGAGCCATTATAAAATGCAGATAAACACATCTATCTGAAGATGAGAATATGCTTAGCAATAAACCTCCTGATAATATGTAATGAACTAAAGCTAATCAAATTTTCATGATAGAATATACATCATATTTCATCCCAAAATCACAAGAAATTAATGTACAAAAGTTTGGGGTCGGTAAGAGGCTACAGTAAATAAAAAATACAGTAAAAGCAGCTATATTGTGAAATAATATTACTATTAAATATATATATATATTTTTTTTTCAAATATGATTTATTCCTGTGTTGCAAAATGGTATTTTTAGCATCATTACTCCAGTCTTCAGTGTCACATGATCCTTCAGAATTCATTCTGATATGCTGATTTGCTGCTCAAGAAACATTTCTGACTATTTTCAATGTTGAAAACAGTTGTGCTGCTTAATTTTTTGTGGAAACAGTGATACATTCATTTTTTCATGATTCTTTAATGTCTAGAAAGTTTAAAAGACCAGCATTTATTTGAAATAGAAATTATGTCTTTGTCACTTTTGATCTATTTAACGTGTCCTTGTTGAATAAAAGTATTAATTTACTTTAAACCTATTTTAAACCCTAAACATTTAAATCAAAGTCTATAAAAGAATCTATGAAATGTAAACAATGACATCCTAACAATATTTAAATTTATAAATATATATATATTTTGTTATTTAATGCAACTGTTTTCTTTTGAGTATGTTTGCAGTTCATTTCTATGATGATTTTTTAAATTTAAATCAGCATAACTTATAGACAACACATCAAATTCTTTAGAATTTAAATGTTTATCATTGTTTTTTTTTTACACATTTAATGATTGTTTAGGGCAAATGTTAATGTCATGAAAATAAAGAGATTTAATGCGAAAACTTTTAAAAAAGGGCTTTTTTCATTCGTTCACTCATTCATTCTTTATTTATTACTTGCTTGCTCAAATAAAACAAAGCCTATTTAAGAGTTTTTGCTTTAAATCGTTATTTTCATGCAACATTTGACCCAAATATTGGGTTAAAATAAAGTATGAGCTGTACATGCTCTTGACAGGTGTCGGAGAACGTGAAAGAGTAATTGAAACCATACCATATGACAGGCCACTGGTGCCACAGATAGCACACACACACACACACACTCCACAGGGATTATAGGTATACCTGATTAAGACATCATCCACTGACCACTGAGAAAGAATGAGACAGATGAGAGAGACCGACGATAAAGGAGGCGAGACAAAGACACACACACACACACACACAGAGAGAGAGTGTGTTTGAGGTGACAGCTGAAGTGAAGAGCTGTTGACGCTGAGAAACACAATATGAAATGAAATACTGAATGTAGAGATGAACAGATGTTTCTCTCTCTCTCAATCCCTCACTTTATCCGTCTCTGCGTCATGAAATTAGTGAGGGGGTGGTAAACACACACACACACAGACACACACACACACACACCAGTCATTTTCCTGTAGGCTGATTCTCACACACAGACAGAAGGGAAACTTAACCTGCTCTCTCATGAGAAGGAAGTAGGAGAGACACTAAAACAGCAGTCACCCAATGTGCTTTTAGTATCACTTATATGCTACAGTAGTATTTATTAATATTTGAATATTGAAGCTTTTAGTTTTATATTTTCAGTTTACATTTTAATTTAAGTTTTGGTTATTTTGTTATATACATATATTTTATTAATTTGTTTTACATATAAAAAGATGAATATATATTAATATATTAATTAATATAATATTTTCAGTTTTGGTTTCAGTCATTTTGGTACTCCAGTTTAAACTCATTTTAGTTAGTTGCCAATGCAGTATTTTTTTTTTTTTTTTTTTTTTTTTTTTTATTATGTGTGGTTTTGCTTTAATTGGGCGATTTAATGAGAAAATCTGTGACCATTTGAATGCTGCGGGTTCAGCGCTAGAACACAAATGACAAGCGTTTTGTCTCTTCCAGGGAGACACATTTCAGCACATTCAGGACATTGTGTCGTCTCTGCTGAGGACGATAAACTGCACAGTCATCACGATGGGCCGAGAACACACTCTCATCGTGAGTTTAAACCACTACATCCTTTCCCTTCATTCTCCTTTTCTTCTTTTAATCAAATGTCACTATTAATTTTGATCATACTTAGTTAATGATGGAAACAAATGCCAGATCTGGTATTTTGAGGTTAACTATATCACCAGACCGGAAACATTTCTTGCACTAAAATGCACAATTTTATTGACGTCATCTTGAATATCTCATTTACAAACAAGGAAGGAGGGAGAAGAAGTGCATTTTGGGAAATGTAGTCTTAGACTATCAGAATATTGGCGTATAAAAATACATTGATTATAATATTTGTTACCTTATATTTTTATTTATATACTGTATATTTTCAAGTCTGGACATGAGTACAGGACAGATACGGAGCGGAAGACGTGTGTTTGAACCAGTGTGTGTGTTTTAGTAATCTAGGAAGCAAAACGTGTTTATCTGTATGTGAGAAGGTGTGAATGATAGAGAAAAATATATCAGTGTTTGTGAATTCATTGATCATAATGAATCTAAACATTGACACTAAAATGTCCATGTGAACATCAAACATTTACACTTTAAATTCAGTAATATGTGTCTGTGAGGGAATTAGCGGTTTCTGCCAGATTGCATTAATGGGACGTTCATGTCATAGTGAAGTTACCATAATTACCCGTTTCTAAAACCTGCCAATGTTTTTGTCGAACTCACAAAAAACGGTAGCAATCTCATTTGAAGACAAACAACAGCTGCTGTATCTTTACTTTTTATTAAAGCTGATGCACATTCACTGAGAATGTGGATGTAAATGAATGTAATGATTATATTATAAATATAATATATATATATATATATATATATATATATATATATATATATATATATATATATATATATATATATATATTTTTTTTTTTTTTTTTTTTTTTTTTTACTTTCATCATGAATAAAGCCATTCTAATAATAACCATTCTATTTTTATGCAGCAATAAATATACATTTAATTATACATACATTAAATGTATAATTCCTGATTCTGAGAAGCTAAACAATTCTGAGTAGAATCTCATTTAGTGATTATGATAATTTCAATCAGACATGAACGTAGCAATAGGAGCCATTTGCATACATTTGAAAATGTCTCCAGGGAAACCAAATGTGATACGTATGATATGTATTTTTATATTAAAAATTTTACTTTTAATTTGACACAGTGTTTTACAAATTAATGTTTATGTAAATCGACCAACTAAAAAATGGCACAGATGTAATACGAGAATGTTTGGTATGAACAGCCCCTTTAGTCACACTTTCCCTCTTGCTTTTGCTTTCAGAATCACATTATAACTTGAAAATGTTAGGACTTTAAAATGTTGAATTCTGTACTTCAATATTTAATACATTGGAATTCTGTTCCAAAACCTAGTGAGTTGCTTGCTCTCTAAACAGGCTGCATCCTTACTGAAATCAAGTGACTGACTGCTTCTAGACGATTGATTCCAATTAAAGGAATAGTTCACCACAAAATTGATCATTTGCTGAAAATGTAGTCCCCCTCATGCCATCCAAGATGTGGATGAGTTTGTTTGTTCATGGGAATAGATTTGGAGAAATGTAGCATTGCATCACTTGCTAACCAAAGGATCATTTGCCGTGAATGGGTGCCGTCAGAATGAGAGTCCAACAGGGGATGGACTTTTTTCACTGGAGAAAGCTCATTATAGATTATGGACTCATCATTTGGCCAGAACTAGAAGCTTGTAGTTGAAAACATCTTAATGACGGATTTGTTTCTCAGAAACAGCTTTTCACTTCACAAGACACTGATGTACTGGAGTGGTGTGAATTACTTGTGGATTATGGTGATGTTTTAATCAGCTGTTTTGAATCTCATTCTGACGGCACCCATTCACTGCAGAGGAATCATTGGTGAGCAACTGACGAATGCTACATTTCTCCAAACCTATTCCCATGGGGGAAAAAAAAGGAAACTCACCTATATCTTTGATGGACTGAGGGTTAGTTCCTTTTCAGCAAATTTCCAGTTTTGGCTGAACGATTTATTTAAACAGTAAGTTTAACTTAGTTGTTACCATTAAGGACAATGCAGTGTGGTCGTATCTTATAAGACCGCCTATTTTGGAACTGCCTTTGGATGGGGAGCTCAACTACCGCTTCCTTAACATGCTGTGTATGTAGGCAGATCACTAAGTTTGGGAACAGAGCGTTAGACATTCATTAGTCGGGGACGAAAGCCATCCGCACACAAAGGTCAGAGAACGGTGATGAGGAGATGAGAGAGAGAATCTCCATCAGGATAACACTCTGTCCGTCAGCGTAGAGGGATATCGACTGCACTCCGCCTCTGTCAGACACTATGAAGGGGATTTATTGACTGGAGGTCTTGTGGGTCTCCTTGGGTTTTAAATTGTCCTCAAGTTTTCAGGATGTCAGATGAGCTTTTGGTTCAGCCTGGGCTTTGAGAATTCCGTCACAATGTTACAGTTATTTTAAAGCATAATCCGTTCAGTAGGAGCAACGTTTTAACAAATCCTCTATGCTGGACTGTATTATGGAGCTCATGGTCCAACAGTTTTATTTTCCGACATTCTCTGTGACAGCGGTGATGCTGGTGGCATTTTCCATGAATGCCAATGAAAGTACTTATACAATCTAAACCGCGGTAGATCTCCATGCTGATGGTTCTCTACAGCCACCAGAAACACTTCTTTCGCAGTTTCTTGACGCGGCTCTTGGCTCGAGGTTGTATGTGGGCGGGCTTTGGGACGGGGGCGGGAACATCGTACTCTGCTTCCTCCAAGGCTTCCAGAATGCTATGAAAGTGTCCCTCCTGCACCCGGAAGTCGTGCTCCACACTAGAAAAATACAGATATTAGGGTAAAATTAATTATAAAAAGAAATAATATTAATTATGCAATGAGAGGTTAACTTCAGACAAACTGAAACATAAACGGAGAAACATTCTCAAACTCTCAAAGTCTTTCTGTGTTTCTGGCTCTCTGTTTGCTTCTGCTCAGTCCGTCATTTATTTTCTTACAAGTTTCACAGCGAATGAGTTGGGTTCAGGAAGTAAACGTCTCATTCATTCATTTTTTTTTTCATAGAAAGATTGATTTTTAATGATTATGTATAAACCTTTCAAGAGACACTGACTGTGAGCTCGGAAGTTAAATCATTGCACCTGCTTCTGCTCTGCGACATTTTTAAATAACGTTTGATAGACAAAATCACACAATCCCAGAGACCTAACATATGTTTTAGAAAGAAGTCTCATCTGCTCATCAAGGCCGCATTTATTTGATTTAAAATACAGTATAAACAGTACATTTTTGAAATAATTTAAAATAAATGGAAATATTTCTATTTTAAATACTTTTGTAATGATTAATTCCAGTGAACAAAGCTCTATTTTTATCATCATTACTCCAGTCTTCAGTGTCATATGATTCTTCAGAAATCATTCTAATACAGTATGCCAAATTGGCGCCCAAAAAATATTTATAATTATTATCAACATTGAAAGCAGTTGGAATCAGTGATACATATTTTAAGTAAGGATTATTTGATAAATAGAAAGTTCAAAAGAGCAGCATTTATTTGAAAATGAATTATTTTATGACATTATGCATGTCTTTACTTTCACGTTTGATGATTTACATTTATTCATTTAGCATTTATTAATTTAGATGATGCCTCCTTGCTGACTAAAAATATTAATTTATTTCTTTAAAAAAAAAAAAAAAAGCACAGTGCTTCATGTTCTTTGACATCTTTGACATTTCTTCAATATTTTTTTGTTTTTAAAGTGAAGGTTTGTCATATTTCTGGTTGGTTTGGGTCAATGATTTGAAGCTCTTTATGATGAGTTATTCTTTTTATTTACATTTTTTAATCCCAGTGCATACACGAATGAGACAAATACGTCTGGAGGCCATTGAGACAAATAAGGCCATTGAGATTAACTATTATGACAACTGCATCAAACTGACCGTTTCATCTGACTGCAGTCGAGCAGCATGTGTGTGTGTGTGTGTGTGTGTGTGCGGGGTTATGCCCTCTATTTACTGTTTAGCCACAGTCCTGCATGCAATTTCCCAGCAACTAAGTGAATTAGAGAGAAAGAGAGAAAAAAGGGAATGTGATGAGCAAAAGATGGAGGTAAAGGGATGAGAGAATAATACAGACTGACAGAGAATATACTGAAGGTTAACAAACCCCATAATGACGGACCGAGATAAACGAAGTGTGTTCACCAACAGTTTGTTGTAGGACATTATATAGAAAATACACCCATCCTACATGGTTTGTGCTATTGCATTTCTTTTCTAAATCATTATATTATTTCACAGTGAACTGCAACTGAGCATCTTTCTTATAACTGTTTTGCATCGTGAATGGTGAAGATTCTTATTGCTTTTACTGTCTAATATAGAAGCTTTTTTTCCACCACGGTGAGGAAAAAATATATAATAAATAAATAAATAAATAAATAAATAAATAAAGGAACTGTGACATTTTATCAAACAAGTCAGATTTATTTTACTCATAGTTCATTATTTGCAAGATATACACTTAAAAAAAATCATAATAATGAGAACTGAGAATTCTTACGTTCTTCTCACATTTCTAAGTTAACATTTCACATTTCTTACTTTTCCTTGCAATTCTGAGTTTACATCTTGCATTGAAGTTTAGTTTATGACATACATTTCTGGTGTTTTTTTCTGCCACAAAAAAGTGACTTTTTATCTTAAAATTATGACTTTTTCTATGAAAACGGAGTTAACATTTCAGAATATTTTTCTCCCGCAATTCTGACTTTATAGCTTACAATTCTGGCATTATTTGTCATGATTCTGCCTTTATATCTTTCGATTCTGATTTTCCTCAGATTTGCAAAAAGTACAAATTTGTTCGAAAACAAGCTTACATAGTTCAACCGTCTGTAGTTGTGCTCATACAGCACAGATTGTAAATGTTGATGCTCAGTTGAGATTAAACATGATGCTTAGAGTCACAATAGCAGTAAAGCACCGGTGCTCAAACTCTCCTTTTGTTGCCATGCAGGTGCTGCTGTTTTCTTCCTGAAATGCAAATCTAGTTATTTCTGTATTGCACAGTTTTATATTGAACCGTTTTTGCCAACTGTAAATCTGTTTTTCAGTGTTGCTGTCATTTCAGAGGGCGTCATTTGTCACTACAAATTGCTAGGTGATGTCTCTGATTTGCATATCCAGATGACACATTTACATGCATATGATCAGTGCACCATGCAAATTCATCAGCACTAAGGAGTTTTTTTTTTTTTTTTTTCATCAGTAGTGCTTGCATCACTTTTAATTTATTGGTCAAACTCTGTGTTAGTGAGACCTTTAACTCTTTGTCACATAACATTTGTGAAGATGTATGTCAAAGACAAAAATATAAAGCCATAAATGATTCATTGAGACTCTTTTGACTCCATCTAGTAACTGCAGAGCAACCTCCTGAGGTTTGCATGGGCATAGAAAACTTTGAAGAAAAGTGTGCATTTCTGTATTTTAAAGAGCACTATAACCGAGCCCGTCTCAACTTTTCTTCATCCCTAGAGGATGAGGCATCAAGTCAGGGAGAAAGAGAGAGATTAAGAAACTGGAAGCAGAATTTGTGATGAACGGATCTTTTGAGGGAAGGGAGTTCACTCAGTCAGAAAGCTCAAAGCTGGAGTCTGCACTTCCAGACATGGAGAAATCTTAATCATCAATATTATTTTCCAGAAATCATGAGTCAAAGGAAATCTAGCACTATAAATCACATGCATCCATGTGAGCAAACCCAAAAATTTTTTTTTTCTTTTTCCTCAGATGTTGCTGTGGAGTATTAAAATCAAGTGACTTGAAATCCAGAGTTTTGAAGCTTTTAGTCAATTCCTTATCATTTTTATGCTAGTGTACTCTGAAAAGTTTATTTTTAGCAGATACACAATGACACAATTTACATTTAAAAAAAAAAACTCTTCTGGGATATATTGATGACTCTTGAAAAAAGATTCAAAGATTAAAGTACAGTTTTTAGTGTGGTATATGAGTTGAAGAAACTTCACTATTGTTGTCAGACTTTAGTGCCAATTTGAAAGTTAATGATGCATAATCTTGACTAAAAGTTGTGGATATTGACCTGACTTCACTGAAACAGACAGCAGCTCTATGTCTTTTTACCTTGCCTTAAATGAATTAAAAACACAGCGGAACAAGCAGAAATGCTGCTTTCTCAAGCCCTACTGAGGGTGCCTTAAAGCTGACATTTCAGGCTTCATATTAGTAATGATTTATTATAATTTAAGTTTTTACATTTTTTTATGAACCCTTAAACTTATTGCATATTGCATTTGAAATGAGCCATGCAATTTAGGCTATATATGCAAAGTTTAAGTGTCCATAAAAAAGGATTGGTATAGTAAAAAACTGTTCTGGATTTGGATTTTATTAGAACATTATCTCTAGTTTGAAGGCTGAAATGTTAGCATTAATACACCCTCTATGAATGAATCAATACTTAAATTAATGCATAAATGTATATCCTAATCAATGAACGGATGCATGAATACACAAATGCATGAACATACACATGATACACATGCATGTATGAATGAAAGCATGAATGCGTAAGAAAATAAATGAATGCATGAAAACATAAGCAAATGAATGAATCCATTAAAGAACGCATGCACACTCTAATGCATGCATGAACAAATGTATCCATGCATGAACAAATAAATGCTTGCACAAACGAATGAACAAATATATGAACACACAAACAAATGAATGAACACATGAAAGAACACATTAATGAATGAACACATGAAAGAACACATTAATGAATGAACACATGAAAGCATGAATGCATGATTGAATGTATGAACTCATATGCAAATGAAGAAATGCATGAATGAATGCATGTGTTTACAAATATATGTGTGCATGATCAAAATAATGTTGTGAGAATGAAAGAAAGGATGAATGCATGAACAGATGTATGCACGCATAAAAGAACCTTGTCAAGCGTACCGTGCATTTCACATGAGGAGCACTATTTGTATGACACAGAGTTTCTGCCTATTTAGGGTCAGCCTCAAATCAGTTACAGAGGATGTTGCCTTAGAAGGAAGCTGAGACAGCAAAGCACCTTGATATCATTTGGAACAGAACCTGTATGTGTATGTGCTCCTGGCTTTGTCAGACTGTATTGTTATGAGATTAGACTTCAAGGGGAAATCCATCTCTCTTAATTGATTCCTGTGGCTTTACCTCAGTGTGAGTGCTAGAAACATCTATTATAGTGCGATTAGCTCTTCATAGTACAGGAAAAATGATCCTGTTTATCCCAACAAGAAAAAAAGGAAGGGAGATAAAAGAGTCGAGGGAATTTCATCCAGCGCTGGCTGAGCATGTGTGTGTGTGTGTTTGTGTGACAGGAGGGACATCGCACAGGTTCACAGTTTTCTCTGGCTTTATGATATGTGTGTGTGTGTGTGTGTGTGAGTGTGTGTGTGTCCCTCAAGGCTTCATTACAGTTGAAAGGGAAGTGAAGCTCACGGTCCCTCGATTATAACAAACATACAGACCACCTGACTCTAATAAATACATCACACACCTACAAAAACACACTCACATCTGCTTAAATGCCTACTTAAAGATTTCTTCTTTTTTTTCTGAGGCAAGTGTAACCCTAACTATGATAAATAGTAATAATAATGCTTGATTTAGCAAGCAGCACTAATTAAGACTGAAACAATCTGTTTCTTCTGCACAGAGTAGATGCTCACAGGTTTCTGCTGGCTGTTGGATGTCTTGATCTGCTGTAGGATATTGATGCAACTCTTAAATCATTCTCATGGTCTCCTGGTTAATTTCTGTCTGTTTCTGCCTCCCAGAAGACACATAACTCAGATGTGGCTCTGTGCACGATTTGTAATATTTTAAATAGGTCATAGAAAATGGATTTCCTTGTTTTTTGAGTAGAATGTTAACAATGTGAAGCCTTTAATATAAAAATAAGGCCTTTAAATGATCATTATGACCAATGCGTTGCTGATAAACCTGTTGCACTCAATCTACTGCATGCCTTCTGTCGTCTAATTGATAGTTTAGGCATGTTAGCAAGTAATATTTCAAGTTGAACACCTGGACTTAGCTTAGTTTTGCTTCATTTTTTTTTTTGGAAATATCACGAGTGTCAAATAATCAGGCTTTTGAGGAACATTTATGTGTATTTGTTCATCATGGAGATATAGAGTGAGGAATGATATTTATATCATTTTATTTAAGTATCTGTTATATTTGCATCAGAATTTAATAACTTTTTTGTTCATATAAATATCAGAATCTGCATCAAATTGCTTATTTTTGCTCACACGGTTTCTCTGAATAAAATTAAGCTGTTTTTCGCCATATTCTTACTATATCTTATTATATGAGCTATAAAAGCCTGGTGTATCAAATATGACACTCAACAAATATTTTATCTAAAGGATTACCTAACTCTTACAATTCAAAATGTACGGTATATATGTATTTCAGACTGTTATTTCATTTGTCAGGCTTTACAAGGTTAAATACTATGTAGACCAAGTCTGACATTCACAGTACAAGACTGTGCAAATTCAGAAAATTCAATGTTTTCATGTATCCAGCAAATGCAGGTCTATATTTTTAATAGTTGATCTATAGTATGTACAGTACATGTGCATCACACGGACGTCTCAGATGTTGCATTGCATCTCTCTGCATGAGTGTTGCATTTTTAACATGGCTTTTAGACTCCTGTGTTCTGCTCTATCCAGTCACCGTCGACCTGTTTTTTTTAGCACAGTGTGTCCTGTGTGACACCCGCAAATGCTCTCTGTGCAGTGTTGGGAGCTGTTGCTGAAAGTCTGAAGAGTCAAAGTGTAAAGTGAGGTTTTGTCAGCCTCTAACCGACATAATAGCAAAAACACCACTCCAAAAAAATCCCTAAATTATGAAAGGCTCCAATTTGGAATGTTTGCATGTGGTTGATCCCTAGTGTGAAATGCTTGATGATGATAAAAGTCATGCATTTAGTGTATTTTCATGTTTGTGTCACTTCGGACTACTTCACGGTACCGTTTTCATTATGCAGGTTAGCCATTCACAACAGAGGTCATTTGCATATAATACAGTAGCAAAAACAGCCTGTTTAACTGGAAGGCATGGACGGGGAGGAAAATGGTCATAAAATGCAAAAATACAACATGATAGACAGAAGAGGACTGCTGTGTTCATGTTTACCTGTATATGATGCAGGCTGTTTTCTGGCAGGTTGAGCAGTTATTGATGTCCTGACCTGTTCTGTAAGAACAACGCCTGAAAACAAAACAAGAAAGCATGAGGACCAGCACACGCACACACACACACATGTAAAACATGCACACAGAGCTTTGAATTATAGGTCTGTTCTTTTCCATCCCTCTAACACCCACAATGATTTTCTTCCTACACACGTCTGCATTCTTGTTTATCATTTCCAGGTATTACAAAATAAGTGTCTTCTTTTCAATAAAATCACAGATGCTTTATTGTAGCCTATGCTTTCGTTGTTAAAGACTTTGTAAAGTCTAGCTTGTGTATATTTATATTTATATCGTGTATAGTTTTTCCATTGAGCGACTGCTTTCCCATGAAATGAAAGTGCTGGAAGTGTTGTTCCAGGCCTATTTACTAATGCAAAAACACATCTGCATATATAAACTTGTGTGGAGTTTTTTTTCTACATCTTAGAAATTGAGTCCTGTGTCACAACAAATAAAATCAAGGCCAGCGGGAATCCCACAGGCATACAGACCTCTATTGAATGTCCTTGAATATGTAATGAAAATGAACACTTTAAAACATGCAACACAGTCACTTCCCTGATCGATCCTGACAGATCTGAGCTTTCAATCAAAGCAGAGTTCTGATAAAACCATGTGTGTGTGGATGGAGGAGAACAAAGAGAGGGACACTCTTTAGAGATTAAGAGAAAGGGTGTGAATGTGTTAGGAGGTGTAGCAGTGAAGATGAGACAGAAAATAAGACATCAGATGAGAGAGAGAGAGAGAGAGAGAGTTTGGGAGCAGTAGGGGGTCGATGTCCCATTGATGATCAAGATTCCCGAGGCGTTGCCACAGGATGCATCAGTTACCAGGGGAATTATGGGATGATGGAAGTGTGGAATCACAAATCAAACACGCTTTCATGAACTCCAGAGCCTTAATCTCTCACTCTCACTCACTCTTACTCACCCTTCACTCATTGCTTTGTTCCTCTCCAGGTCCTGAATGACATTGAGAAGGACTTTGATCTTTTCCTGATTATACAGCAGTTTTTCTTCTACATTCTGCAGCAGTCCATGCAGAACGCCGGGTGCACCGTTGGATTGTGGGATATCATCTGTTGGAGGTGGATGAGTGTCTTTAGAGTCTGTTTCTCTTTCAGTTTTAGGTTCTGGTGGAGGGGTGGGCGGGGGTTGTGGTTTAGGCCCCGCCCCTGAGCCAATCAGAAGCTCTGGAGGTGCTGGTTTACATTTGACTTGTGTTGGTTTCAAGTCTTGCTTTGGTGGAAGAGTGGGTGTGGCTTGGGACTCACTGCTAATCGGTTTAGACGTGGCGGATTTGTGCTTTTGTGTGGTCGTACACTTGTTCTTCGCGTCTTGCGATGTGTGTTGTGTGACTGATTCTGTTTTGACTCGTGCTTGCGTGTGTTGCATTGTCAAGTCGTTTTTGGCCTTTTCAGACTGCGTAAATGCTTCTGTTCTTGGATCCTTTTTGTTGGACTGTGAGGGGGTGGAGCATGCATTTTGCATTGTGTGATTGGGAATTTGCGTGTATGTTGGCTGTACAATCGTGGAGTTTTGTTTCTGCAAGCAAGGCGAACAGCCTTTCCTCAGCAGCGGCGGAAGCATCACGGTCGCTTGAACATGACTGGCTGCTCGTTTCTGACAAGCAGGTGATATGCAGGGTGGGGCTTGAGACTGCCTTCGCCCACAGCTGGTGCACAGTCTGGGTGATGACGTCATCATGCGACATGGGCGAGGGGGCGTGGTGTATGAGTCAGTGATTGGCCTGGATGCCTCACCTTTCAGCAACTGACCTCGCTTACATTCATGTGTCACTGTTTGACTCTGCCGTCTCGCTTCCTCAGATTCAGCCCCTTCGCGGCAAACTCCACCCACCACCTCAGATGCAACAATACTTCCGTTAACATATCGAGGGGTTCTTTTTAAACTCCCCCTTGACCTGAATTGGTTTGGATTGGCTTTAATTTGATAGTACACCTCACTCTCCTGGGATGTCCTGTCTTGTGCCACATGGTTTCTGGACACAGCCTTGACAACGTGACTTCCGTTAACTTCAAAACGCCTCGGCCGATCCAGCGACATGGTTTCGGCAGTTGGTCCGTTGGTCGTACTGACCGTTTGAGTCTTCTTCTTCAATGACGGAAGTGAGCGAAGGCCCGGCGACGTTTGGACGCCAACACTGCACAAAGGGCCCCATTTTTGAGACAGGACGGCCTGCCCACCAGCTAGAGGTACTTCTAGCGCCGGCACTGCATTGGATGTGTCAGCTGCCCTACGGCCCATGACCTCTGCTGATTGGCTCAGCCCCCTGAGGAGGAACTGTAGGAGGTGTGGCCTTTATTTGTAAGCATACTATCTAAAACAAAGATAATTATTCCACTGTGTGTTTTGGGAAATTGTATTCCACAGCATTAGAAATAATCACATTGGTCAGAAATCCATTTTTTTACGACAGTCCAGTGTCCAGTATCACTTTTTAGTCTCCAAATTCGTCGTTTACCTGACTGAGAAAGAAGAAGAAAGATGTGTGTAAAAATACATTAGACTGAATATGCATGTACTGCAGCTCTTTAAAGGTGAGCTACTGTAGGTATTCTTTTAAAAGTCGGGCCGAGTGGGCATGTCTCATGATGGCTAGAGACCACTTAGTGCACAGGACGGACAAGGCCGGGCGACAACAGAAAGATAGAGGTAAACGCCTGTGGAACAAAAGAAGGCTTATGATAAGGCTAGAAGCAGGACCTGTGTAAATTTCAGATCAGCTTTCCAGCGCTGGAGAGAAATCAAGGAGCCGGAAGGCCTGCTTCCACCATAATCGTTCAACCTGTCCTCCAACCAATACGCTTGTATAGGTCGTTTGTCCAAATCCCTGAAATACGACCCATCAAAGCTACAATTGCGCCCCTATCGGCAAAAGGTCGTTTTCATATTAATGTTTTATATTCTTTTATTTGCCCTCTGGTTTGCGTTTCGTGTAGCTCAGTTAGTAGATTATTGCGTTATACCTTGTTTTGTAATCATGCTATCATGGGTTCAATCCCAGGGAACGGACATGCACGAAAATGTACATGCTCAATAAATCATGATTTAGCATGATTTCTGTGAGGGTTAGGTTTAGGGGTGGGGTTGGGTGGGGTCATTCGAACGAATAAGCCACCTACAGTATTAAAATATGTAGGAAATACTGTGAGATCGGTGTAAAACGCCCAGACATTGTATTTAAATAAACGTGCGTTTTGATTGGTAATGACGTTATACGTCAATTCATGACGACAGACACAACGCGATACTCTCATTATTTTTACACCCGCTAGAGGGCACTTAACTTTCAAATGTAAATACAGGTCGTAATAAATGCTTGCACAAATGACCTATATGGTCATTTTTTTTGTTGGAGGACAGGCTCAATCGTACAGATTTGGAACAACCTCAATAGATTATTGATTTAGTTCATATGACTTTAAAGCTGCGTGCGCAATATGTGGCAAAACCATGTTTTATTATTATACTGGTTAGAAAGAGCAGTGTCACAGATGTAATGTAGAGGTCAAAGGTCCTTTATTTAAACTCACCAACATAAACTCAGTAGATCACAAGAGAAATATGACTACTCTACTATTAGGCTATGACCTTCAATACCAGAGCCTGATTAAGGAGAAACTGAAGACTTAAATAGAGCAACTAAACAAGCAGCACCTGAACAGAGTAATCAACCAATTAGTAGCTAGAAAAACTAAACAGGCAATGAACAAATGGGAGCAGGAACTAATTACCAAACTGTAAATCTGCTCACGGCACAAAAATAAGAAAACAAGACAATAAAACAGATCAATGACAGAACCAAACAAGCACAGACAAACTCAGAATGTGACAAGCAGCTTGTTACAATGTATTTATTTTTTGTTATTTTGTGAAAACATCTAAACTTTTTAATAGTAACCACAACTTGAGTTACTTTCCAACACACATTTGTGTCTGTAGTCAAGAACGCTAGTCAGGATAAAGCAGAGTGACACTATTAAAGTTCACGTCCGTCCTATTCTCAGAGACTCCAAAACCCAGCACAACTATATTGAATATTAATGAGGGTTAACAAAATCCCCCATATGTCACATACAGCTGATTAAAGTCTCGCTCTCTGTCGTTGGTTCTCTTCCTGAAGGGCCTATTATTATCACTTTATTCCTCTGTAATCTCTTCCACGTCTTAAGTGTTCATCTGCCTTTCTTTTGCTCTTTGATAAGCCCTCTATGTGTGTTGTAGTTCATATCTTGTTCTCTGTTAAGCTTCTTTTCTTTTATGAGACCGACTCAAAGCTGCCTGTCTCCTTTAACCCAAACACTGTGTGTGTATGTGTATGTGTGTGTGTGTGTGTGTGTGTGTGTGTGTGTGCGTGTGTGTGTCTGTGTTACTTGCACTTTCTATGAATAGGGAACAAAATAGGGCTTTAATCACTATTAATTAATTAAGTATTATTCTTTTCAGCAAATGGTCAGATAAAAGAGGTTCTTAGCCCCAGGGCTATTATAGTTAACAAATTGAACAAAAAAGTGAAATAAAATAAATGTTAACAGAAATCATATAAATAAATATTTAATTAAATAAATGCATTTAAATAAATATTTCATCTAGTTGTCAAGGCAACATTTCTTATTTAAGTATAGTTAACTAAACTTATGGAAATAAATATTTATTAAAAGTAGATAGATAAACTTAACTGTGCTTTAATTTAAATTTTCAGTTTTGTTCTACAATGTTGCATGTTAAATCAATATTGAAATTTCGTTTACGTTTTAGAAAAAAATGAAATTCTCTTCAAATAACACTGATCATAGGCCTTATATGACTTATTTAAAAGTTACTCTTAAATCCAAAACTGCTTATGAAAAGCCAATATAGATTAGTTAGAAGAGGGACAGTCCAGAATAACCCTTATTAGACCGACATTTGATGCTTTTAAAATGACCTTCTTAAGCCTTGTGGAAAGTGTTTGTTTTTGTGAAAAGTGGGGACATCCCATAGGCGTAATGGTTTTTATACTGTACAAACTGTATATTCTATGGCCCTACACCAACCCTACACCTAACCCTAACCCTCACAGGAAACTTTGTCTTACCCATGTCATTATACAGAGTTGTGTCCTGATATGTCACGAAAACAAGAGCACACACACACACACACACACACACACACACACACACACACACACACACAGGCCTAATAAGGAACAAAGTGTCTGTGTTCAATTATGTGAGTAACTGAAGATAGTTTGGAATATTTGACTGAATATTTACAGTCCTTCCTGTGCCTCAGCTGTTACGTTCATTAGGATTGTTTTCGTTTTAGCAAACTGTTAGAGACATCTGAAGCCAAATCTCCTCCTCTCGTCTTTCATGTCTGCGTCTCTGAGTCCTCTGGAGATGCTGAGTGTGGGCTGCTCTGTGATGTGTTTAGAAGAATTTAGATTCATTGATCTGCTGGATTTGACACTTTTTGACCTTGGATTGGATCAGATCGTTTTTTTTATTTTTATTATTATTATTATTATTAATTTGTGTTTGACTAACAATATATACTTTTTAAATATATTTGTTTGTGTTATATTATAAAAAAATAAATGAAAAGAAATTAGTATTTGACTAATAGTGTATTGTTTTACATTTTGAAAAGAAAATCTAGATATTCCATCTGGTTTTTAAACAGACTTTATTAGGAGATAAAATATTTTTTTTTGTGTGTGTATATATCTATATATATATACTGTATAATTTTTTTTTTTACATTGTAGTTTTTATAGTGTACATCATCTGATACATCATTATGGTATGAACACAGTGCTTTTCTGTGGGGGCACCTTGTCTTCACACACACACACACACACACACACACACACGCACACAAAGTCATGCACTCCTCGAGTATTGTGTTTTTGAGGTCTCCTGTTGATTTTGCTATGGTTCATCAGCACACAGCTAGATGTTCCCCTTTAATCCCTTCATTCTCCAGCACAAACACACACACACACACACACACACACACATGTACCGAGGGCCTCCGTTGATCTCTTCATCAGCTCCGGTCGAGCACTGTACTCCTTCTCTCTCTTCTCTTTCACACTCCGTTACTCCTGACTTTGATTTAGTCTTTCTGTGCCTCTCTTGTGTCATCACACACACACACACACACACACACACACACACACATGCACACACACTTTATCTAATACTCTCTGGCATCTGTGTGTGCATCGTTCGATATTCAGGAGTCGCAGATGCAGTGTCTCCTAACCACACTGTCCTGAAAACACACATACCTTCCAAAAATTATGCTTTTGTCAAACCTGCCACTGGAGCAAAGAAATTAAGTTTACTGGACATAAATATTTACTCAGACATAAAAAAACACGTTTTGACTAAAATTTCTGCTGAACTTATATTAGGAATATCGATCTATCGATCTATCTATCAATCTATCTTTTTACATACTTATTATTTTATATTTTGTTCTGTTGTATTGTTCTTCTGTCATTCTTTTAAGAAAATCTAAATCTTAAAAAATTAGAGGCTTTTAAATCTTTCTTTCAAAATGTTTTTCTTGACAGTCTTTGCTTTTATAGCTCACAACTAGATCTTATAGTGGCAGGAGGTATAGTCATGAAGGAATTGAGCTCTGACTGTATTCATGATGCTCAATGCTTCAGTGAATGGTCATCTAGTTGGTAATTATTATTATTATTATTATTATTTATTATTATCAATGGTGAAGTTTTATTAGGAATTGTCATTCTGAACCCTGTGTGCACAGAAATTCATCCAAACAACAAAGAGCAGGCTAGATGGATCCGGTGTGTCGGTTTTAATGAAAGATGTAGTTTGTAAAGTATATCTTCATTCTGTCCAGTCAGCAGACAGTCGTCTGTTCATTATCCTGAGCCTTTAATGATCTAATGAAATTTGAAGAAATCTGCCTCTTTTTTTCCAGTATTCCAATAACAACAATTACATGCTCTTTTTAACTTCTTTTGGTGATGATTTGATTGGTTTGGCTGGTGTTTCATGCTTTCTAGTGGTATGATGTCATTCAGAGCATCTAACTGAACAAAGCTCTGGGAGACGTTACAAAGCGAGATACACACAAGTGTGTTTAAGCCTCTGATGTACAATATTAACCAGTAAGAGCTTACAGCGCCTCTGAGATGCACTGAGAGTGGAAAACGCTGCCAGTTATATTACACACATCATTTATACAGACACACATACTGTAACTCACACACACACGCACAGAAACCTAATGGAAGTCCTCGGACGTGCTACTGCAAACACATGCACTCACGGGTACATCTAGTGCGTGTGTGTGTGTAATGTGTTTGAAAGTGGTGTTTCTCTGTGCTCACTGACCAAACACTAACTAAAAATACACCATAGTACCATAGTAGCGCAGTGTTTTTTTTTTTTTTTTTTTTTTTTTTAACATGATATCGTGGTAATACCACAGTATTCTCTCTATTGCTGTAGCTCAATGGTGTACATTTAACAGAATGCTGCGGCGGTTGCCAGGATATTTCTATGTGGTTTCTATGGTGTTCTTAGTGATTTGAGCATGTTGCAGTGTGGTTTCTAGTGCGTCTGGGGATTCTGGGTGGTTGCCAGAGAGTTTGATTCCTTGTGTGTTCTGGGTGGTTCTCAGGGAGTTGCTAGGGCACTGTAAGAGGGGTTGCTGGGTTGTTCTTCGTGGTTGCCAGGGAGATTCTAGGGCATTAATGGGGGTTGCTAGGTTGTTCTGGGTGGTTGCCATGGAGTTACTGGGGTATCCTGGTGGGTGTCAGGACAAGTGTATTGTTATAAGGTTTGCTAGGTTATTCTAGGTGTTGTTAGGGAGTTGCTAGTGCACTGTTAGAGTGGTTGCTAGAAATTTTCTAGAGCACTGTTAGGGGGAGGTTGCAAGTGTGTCTGGGTAGTTGCCAGGCAGTTGCTAGAGGTCTGTTAGAAGTGTTGGCATTAGTAGGTGGTTGCCAAGGAGTTGATAGGGTGTTCGGGGTGTTGTCAGGGAGTTGGTAGTGCACTGTTAGAAGGGTCGTTCAGTGTGGTTCCTAGAGAGTTTCTGGGACATTGTTAGGGGGTTGCAAGTGTGTTCTGGTTAGTTGCCATGTGTGACGAGTGGGGTGGGGCCGAGAACCATGGGAACGGAGCGAGGCCGGTGGAGTGATTGGGAAATGAACGAACACTCAGCGGTCTTGAGTCCCACAGAGGATATTGGGAGGATACAAAAGAGGAGCAACGACAGTGAAGGACGAGAAGAACCAGGCCTGGGTTTTGTTTTTTTATTTTGCAGGTTCCCTCCTGCTTCTTCCCATGATTGCGAAGTTTTTATAGTGTTACTCTGGTGTTGAAACCCGGGAGGAAGTAGGGACGCGTTGCCGAAGATCCCTCGCCGATTGGGGTGAATCCGCGGTGCTATCGAGCAGGGCGAGAGAGTCTGGTGCCGTGGACGCCCGAGGCGGTGGGTTGGAGTGAGTTAACGGGGGCGGACGAACTCGCTGCTGGCCGCCCGCGATGTCCATGAGGGAGCGGAGGAGTCGGCGGCGTTCGCCAGGGGGCCAGAGCCTGCTGCCACACGCCTAAATGGGGAGGAGCAGGGAACGGGGGACTCCTGCCGACTGCCCGAAAGCGGAGGAGCCGTCCGCCGCCAGGCACCGCGGAAGAGCGGAAGAGTTCACCCAGCTAGTAGAGGGCAAAGTGGCAGTATGTCTGGGAAACAGAAACATTTTTTTTCTTCCTCATCTCTCCCCTCTCTCGTCTCTGTTGCTCCTCATCCTTCCATCTCCTTTTCTCTAGCCTTGTCTTGTCTGTCCTCACCCCCAGGTTCTCGCAGCCACCGTGAGCGGTCCCCCCGGAGGGAGGGGGGGGGGGGTAGAGCGCAGTCTCGTGAGTACCCCCCGGCCTGTAAGGGGCGATGGGGGTATGTGACGAGTGGGGCGGGGCCGAGAGCCGTGGGAACAGGAGCGAGGCTGGTGGAGTGATTGGAAATGAGCGACACCTGCTCCACTCACCGGTCTCGAGTCCCACGGAGGAGATTGGAAGGATACAAAAGAGGAGCGATGATTTGTGTTGTGCTTTTGTTTGTGCGCAATACACTGTTTTGTGTTTATTTGATTATTAAAGTTTTGATTTGAATGTTAGCCGCTTCCCAACTCCTTCTTCCCTTGATTATGGAGCTTTTGCAGTGTTACACCAGGGCAAGTTGCTTGGCCATTGAAGGGTTGCCTGGTTGCATTGTGTGGTTACCAGGGTGTTTTGTTAGGCTGTGTTGCTAGGGTATTTTGGGTAGTTGCCAGGGAGTTGCTAGGGCATCGTTAGAGAGCTGTTTTGGGTAGTTGTCACAGTGTTCAGGGAGGTTAGACAACAAACTCAAGAAGACAAAGACACTCAACTTCAACACTGGCCTGTTGAAATAGTACGCCTAATAGTGATGATTGACTTATTAAACAGCACAAGTAAACCAACAAAAGTACATGCAAAGATGGTCTCGTTGAGCCTTAATGCACTCTGCTGAACTTGTGTGTGTGTGTTTAGAGCTGGTCATGTGATTAATGTGTTTAGCAATCAGTGTGTGCGTGCGCGCCAGTGAGAGTATCAGGGTAGCTTAAAAGATTTATCAGCTTAAAAAGAAAACAGCTTTTTAAAAAAAACTGTGTGTGTGTGAGAGAGGGAGTGTGCATTTGTCTGCAGAAGGACTCAAACGTGTTGATGTTTGTGTCTTAACCTCTTTTGGAGGTTGAAGCATGTTTTCTCAAGCTCATTTTATTTTATACAGTCTTCTCTGAGTAAATCACAAAATCAAGTCCAGGTCACATTTCATCCCCAAATCAAAGGAAAATAATATGTATTATTCTTTTTTGAGGACCATTAATCCATTAAATTATCATTACTGTAATGCATTCAGACATTTCACTTCTGAGTTCTTGTGATTGTCATTATGATGATCCTAGTGTCCATAATAAATAAATACAGTAAAAACAGCAACATTGTTAAGTAGTATTACAATTCAAAATAACTGTAACTTCTATGGTGATATATTTTAAAATATAGAAATACAGCATTTCAGCATCATCCAGTCTTTAGTGTCATGTGATCATGATCCTTTATTTATTTATTTTTTTAAAGGATTCTTTGAAAGTTCAAAAGAACAGCATTTATTCAAACTATAAATCTTTCATAGCATTTTAAATGTCCTTACTGTCACTTTTGATCAATTTAATGCATCTCAGTTGAATAAAAGTATTAATTTATTTTTTTTTAAAAAATCTTCAGTCCCCAAACTTTTGATAAATATATATGTTTTTTATTCGTTTGTTTGCTCATTCATTTACATCATTACAACAAATTCTATCATGACATAAAGATTTTACAATCTGGATAATAATTGATGTTATTAAGAATGGCATTGTTGTGCATTACATTAATGATAAATTGATGTTTATGTAATTTACTGTTTAATTATAAAAAAAAGTCATAAAGTAACAATACAACAAAAAAAAAAAAACACTAGCCTTAATTTCATCATGTCAGGCATATCTTACTACTTCTTTCTTTTTCATTCTGAGGTGAAATATGAGCTGGACATCATCTTGACAGGTGTCTGGAGATTTACCTCATTCAGAGGTTCAGGCCCATCTCTTTAATAACCATCTCTTTCCTGTCTTTCTGTTCATTTGTCTCTTCTCCTCTTTTTTTATTGTAACTGTCTATTTGTTTCCTTGTCTCTCATCCATCCCTCTCTTTGGTGTTTATCTCTTGCTGACTGTCTGTCTGTCTTTTACTTTTTGCCTTACGTCCCTTATTCCAGGGCTCTGCAAACCTACAGCAGAGGGACAATTGCTGGCACACAAGCAAAAGGGAAAACTGCATACTGACGTAGATTTGGAGTTAACAACTTCTCATAGTAACACAGCCTGTTAGGAGCTATAAATACTATGAAAGTGTGAGAATTAACTTGCGCTAGTCTACGGATGCGTGTGCGACCGCTGCACATACTAGGCACGGTCTAACAGCGCTCGTCAGTGACTGAATGAGAGACAGACAGAGAGAGAGAAAGATGGTTATTTTCCATACATTGAATGTTGTAACAAAGATGATAAAGAGTTGGTTATTATTATTATTATTATTATTAAGTCTCTTTCCTGCTCAGACTGCATTGGTTACTTTTATCGGTCTACCACGTGTTGAAAGAACGATTAGAAAAACCCGAAGACTCGAGAGATGAACTAATCAATTCTCTTTCTGGCTCAGACTGCATTGACTGAAACAGGTGAAATAGACTAATTCCAGTACAGAACCTATAGAATTCTGCTTGTGCGCTATTGAATGAATCACTCCCCGAGACGACTCAGTTGTTGGGGGGGGGTTGTTGTCACAGTGGTTAACCAGAAAAAAAAATGGCACGTCAGGTTTTTTTAAATATATTTTTTACATTTTTTTAAATATTTAAAAAAAATTTCTTGGTTAAAGGTTGGCTCTGTACTTTAGATGTTACCATTGTTAAGTTACCACTTTTTGCAGTGCAGTGAAAGTCAGTGGGATTCATTGTTGTTTGACTCCCAAGATTCTCCAAAATACCTTCTTTTATGTTCCACGGAGGAAAGGAAGTCACACAGGTTTGGAAAAACATGTGTGAGTCAACACGTTTACATCTAGACATAACATTTAGATGTGTACACTTTTCTTTGTAATTCTTTGTAATTTTTTTTTTTACTTCAAAATGTTGCAAAGTAAATCTTAAATCATTATTTTCTTAAAAGCACACACACAACACACACTCAAATACACATGCACACATTTTAAAGCATTACATACACACATGCTAAAACACACACACTGGCACGCACACATTTAAATACACACACATTACTCCATCAGAGGACTCAGTAATGGATGGGTATTAGATACCTGTTGTTACATAACACACACACACACACACACACACACACAATCACACACAAATCCCAGTCTTGTGTTCAGAGTACATTCAGTAAACTTGCTCTGTGTTATTAATGATAATCAATTACACATAGACATTATGAGAGATTTTATCAACCAGAGACAGTTATAGAAGTACTGCAGCTGTACCATGTTAAAATGATGGTGTCAGAAGGCAATTCTATGGTATTTTGATACACACCATGATGCTGAATGAATGCTATATTTATCTATTATGGCATATGTGTGATTATCCACAGTGCTACAACATCACCATGATACAAGTCCAAAATACATGCTATCACTATGAGACTTTGATACTTTTTTTGGTATCACCTTGGTACAGGTTGAAAGCACCATGTTAGCACCAAAGTGCTTTTTACTATATTTTGTTCGAACTCAAATGCACTTCACACTTGTAGATTAAATGAAAAATTAAATATTACAAAATAAATTGAATATTAAAAATGAAATGAAGTGTTACAAAATTAAATTAACATGTAAAATAAATGTAAAATATTTAAATTCAATTGAATAGAATGAATGTTTTAGATGTACACGGATGACTTGAGCAGTGTTGTAATATTTCATTAGATGATTAACTCCATTACTGACCTTCATCACAGAGTGTTTTGTAGGTGAACGGACTGTTCTTCATCTCTTCATCTCTCTCTCATTCACTCGTTCTGTTTCTCCTATATTCCTGTGTGAGATCAGACTCTTCCGTGTGCCTCTGTTCTTCTTTCTTACGTCCGTCTGTGTGATTTTCTCTTGTCTGTGTTTACGATCTGTCTCTCTCACACAAGCACATCTGTCTCTCCTTACATCTACTGGTGAACTGAGCGTCTCGGATCTCCTCCCTCTCTCTCTCTCTCTCTCTCTCTCTCTCTATGTGTGTGTGTTAATCCCGCTGTGTGTCCTGGTTTTCCTCTTCTGACCGGTCACATTAGTTGCTGATAGAAGGTCTGGACACACACACACACACAAACACACTGGACAAATGCGTTCAAGATTTAGGGTCAAAGAAGTGTTTCAGTGTTGAGTGTGTGTGTGTGTGTGTGTGTGTGTGTGTGTGTGTGTGTGTGTGTGTGTGTGTGTGTTTTGTGCGTCAGTGCCCTAATGTTAGAAAAAATATTGCATGGTGTAAAAAAAATGCCCCCTATTAATAATATGTCTGAATGTCACTTAATCAGATGTGATTTACTGTAGTAAAAGATGCACAAACACACTTTATAATCAAAACATTTGACCAAAAGAAGTCTCAGTTCAGGTTCAGTTTAAAAAATAGACCAGGTCATGAAAATGCAGACTAAAAGTGTTGTGCATAATATCTGTGCCACTGGTGTACCAAAAACACTTCAAAACATTCAAAAATGTTTCCGAGACACTCATCTAACCTGTCATTGGTCGGATAAACAGATAGTCCCGCCCTCAAACTCACACCATTGGTTAAGTCAGCCCAGCTTAAAATGTGTTCTAAGATTTTTTTTTTTTATTAAGTTTTAAAAACATTATTTGTAAATCTTCTCCTAACATTAAACATGTCAAATTTAAAAATGTTTTCAATACATTGTCTTTACTTATTGTGTGAAAATGTCAGAGAAAACATGAAGACAATGTTTTATTTGATTATGTTCAACTAAAATAAAAATGGAAAATACAAGAAAAAAAAAACATATACATATTAAAATATAAATATAAATTATAATATCATCTAAATCAGACAAAATCTGAGTATGTTCTCAATAGGAAATAATTATACATTAAACATATTGTTTTTAATGTAAGAACGTAAAAACGTAAGTTTTGTTTTAGTAATAAAGTTTGTCTGCAGCCATTGCTATTATTAGCCTTAGATAAAAACAATAGAGGTGCACAATATGTCCTGATTTAGATGTGTATGTGTGTGATGTCTGTAACAGGATGGAGGCAGGCCGTGTGGTTTGCTCTCACTAAAGCTCATTTTAATTTGATCTGAAGTGGAGCTAGAATCTCATACCATCAGTTTAAGAGATGGGGGCGGGGGGGGGGGGGTGAAAACGAGAAAGGGATGACCTGGTGGGGGGGGTGCATCTGTGAAAAGAAGGATAACAGGAGGAAAATGAAAGAATGAGAAAGATGTAGATGAGGTTACAGCCGCAGGGGAAGAAGAACTGAAACCAGGACAAGAACTGACCGTGGAACACACACGCACACACACACACACACACAGACACACACACAAAAGCTCACACACATACACACACACACACACACATTTTATATGCTCCCAAATGCTCATGGACATCACGTGTATGTTCAGGTATGTGTCTGTGTCTTTTGCTCTCATCTATGTCTCGTCTCTTCTCTTCTCTTCTCTTCTCTTCTCTTCTCTTCTCTTCTCTTCTCTTCTCTTCTCTTCTCTTCTCTTCTCTTCTCTTCACTTCTGTTTCTATATTTTTATTGTCATTAGTTATTTTGTCACAGTCAGAACAGAATTTCAAACCTCTGTCTTACTGTCTTAGTCTCAGTCAGTGAGTTCAATGTGAATATCAATCACGGCTCTCAGAACGTTCTGGAAAGGTTCTTTCAAAGTTATGAACAATGTTCTTCCAGTAATATTAATAATATATATTCTTTAATTATAACACACACACACACACGCACGCACGCACACACACACACACACACACACACACACACGCACACACACACACACACACACACACACACACACACACACATATATATATATATATATATATATATATATATATATATATATATATATATATATATATATATATGAATATATGAATCCTTGAAGTGTAGCAAGTATTGGTAAAATTAAATAGGAATGGGTAATATATAAAGTGAAATAGAAATGAAAAATCACTGTATTTGTTGAATGTTTGGTAATTCTTTATATTCATATTATTACTAACATACATAAACTATCTGTTTAACTAACTTGTGAACCTAATTATTTTTACTGTAGATATAAATAGAAAATTACCAGTTTGATCCCTCTAACTTTGGCCTGTTTCTGTCAAAAAGCCACCGGAAATGAAGTGAATACTTCAGCAGAGATATGGAGTGTTGTGTGTCCGTCTGAATTACGTTCTCGATGAATAACGAAGGAAACCGGAAACAGATCGGAAGGGATAAGAGATGTTTGAACAGGTGCGACGCTGGAATCAGGATGAAGGGATATTCATGACTCATGTGTGCATGGTTTTATTTTCATTTGGCAGAGTGAGCCATCTGTCCTTATAGATGACACCGCTCTATTTAATTAGATTGATTACATAACACAGATTACACCTCTACCGCTGCCCTGTCTGTCTCTGTGTGTGAGACTCCTTTGTTGGCTGTAGATTTTCATCAAACAGTGTGTTCTTTTCTCTGCCTTTGGTTGATTGTGTGACTTTCTGTCTGTGTGTATTTACTTAGCTGTACTTTTGGGGCAAATTTGTCCTCAGAAGTCAGATAAATATAACTAAAGGACATGCAGAGACCTTCGCAAAGGGAAAACCTTTCACAAATGGGATCTGTTTTGATATTATATAAAATATTGCATGATGAGTATTTTATATTATGTAAGATATTGTATGCTTACATGATTTCATTTTATACAATATTTCTTTCTGGTCCTTGATTCTGATTGGCTGGGAGATCTTTCCAATGACCAGAGTTTAAGTCAGAAGTCTTTGTAGTTTGTCCTGATTTGGAATGGGTCCCTGTCTGTCTGCTTTAACAGCTCACTGGGTTTCAGTGAATGTGTATTTTGTGTGTAGGTGAGGAGAGCTTATGTGTGTCAGAGAAATCTTAAATCTCACCTCTCTCTGTGTCACACACACACACACGCAGAGATGGTCTAAAGGAATAGAGGTGTGTGTGATCAGCATATTTCCAGCAGCAGGATAGATCTCAGAGCTCTTTAAACATCTGATGGGAACATCACTGGCGTCTGTCTCAGCACAATCGTTTGAAATGCATCCCTTTAGATGAGTCCTGTGTCGGTCTGCTGCATTTATCACATAAGTCTTTTTACAATTTTTTTTTCTGTCTTTTCCTGTCAGTATTTTCAGCATTAATGTGTTTTTGTGTGAGTGTGTGTTTGTGTGTGTGTGTGTGAATTCCAGTATAATTTATACTGTTCTTTTGAACTTTTTGTTCATAAAAAAACCCAGAAAAATGGTTTCCACAAAAATATGAAGCAGTGCAACTGTTTTCAGCATTGATAATAATAATAATAATAATAATAATAATAATAATAAATGTATCTTGAGCAGCAAATCAGTATATTAGAATGATTTCTGAAGGATCATGTGACACTGAAGAGTGGAGTGAAAATACAGCTTTGATCAAAGGAATAAATTATATTTTACAATATATTCCAATATTTAAACGTACAATATAGAATTTTTGGCCACCAAGGGTCACTCAATCAAAATAATAACATAAGACGTACTTTGATGACGTCGGGAAAGAGCGTAAGGCTCATGGGAGTTGTTGTTCATTGGAACACGCGCTCTGTCGCTCCCTGTCATTCCTCACTCATTCTAACTTAGCATTTTGACAATCACGTCTTTTCGAACGGAGATACGGTTTCAACGGCAACAACATAAACAAACGTTACTGCGCATGAGCACTTTTGTGGACCTAACTTAACTTCCGGTAGACTTCCAAATAGAATCAATAACAACAGCCAAGTCCCTCTGGAGTAGATATTTTTTTAAAACAAAAACAAAATGTTTGCTGCGTGGATCAGGCGGACTTAATGAAAATGCAAATTAATTATTTGCCAACAGGAGATGTTTTAAAGCATAGACATAAAGCGCGAGAAATAGAGGTTTCCCCAGTAACAGCTGTATACGAAGCAGAGCTACGCTCATACGCTGCTATCAGGCATATAACATGCAAGTCTTCCTTCAGAAATACAGCGATATAAAAACACCTGTGCCTCGTTTTGATATTTAAACATATAAATGTAAGGAATTATTATCATTAAACGTGCAGTAAGTAACGTTACTCATGTTTATTCAATGAAGCCTTTTTGAAAAAAGATCAGTTTTAAAATTGTGGCGAGTCTCCAAAAATAAATAAATGTATGGGAAACACCAGAGCCTAACTTCAGTCTACTCATCACCTTGCCTTTAACTGCGTTTGTAGAAGGCACCACAGCCAGACGATATACACGACCGTGCGACCGATGAAACCGTCTATATGAATTATGAGACCCCTATCAAATCAATATTCCATCTAGCTAGTAGTAATATATGTTAAAAAACACGGTCGCCTTTCGTTAATAATTATAATTACGTTATACTATGATATCAAACAAGTTAGAGAACTGCATTTGAAGCTACTTTATTCAGTTAGATATAGAACAAATGTAGATTTACATGAGAGCTAGTCCGTCTGCGTTTTACACAAGACATCATCGTTTCACTAAATATACGGATAGATACAGTTAGCTGAATGGATGCGTACCTGTTTTTCAGAATGCAAGCGAGTTCGGCATCTCTCTGTAGTTTCAGCTTGTCACGAAGCTCTCTCTATCTTGGAAATGCAACTCCAATATTGACCCGTGTCTTGTTGCTTCTCTTGTCCCAAAACCATCTCGGGTCATTTATTTCCCCCGTGCGTTTGCGCTTCACAGAACGTGCAGGCAAAGCATAATCATAATCCATAACTAAGTTATTGATTGAGGTTTAAATACGAATATAAACAATATAAATATAAAATATAATAGTCTCGATCAAGGCTACTACTTTTTCTTCTTCGTCTTGTCTTTGTTTCTGTTCACCTTTGTATTTGGCGGTTCCGCAGGAAGTTAGATAAACTAGAGGGGTCAAAGTTTATATGACGCCATAGACGGGCGACAAAACGGAAATAAAGAAACGTGCCGTGTCTTCTAATTAAACTATAATTTTCTCCGGATTTGAAAGTTCGTGGAAACTGTTGGGATGATGTAAGTACACAACAAAAAAATATATATAACATAGATATAGTGATTTCTGCTATTTTTAAAGCAGAAAAAATACATACTGTATTGCGCCTTTAAAATGTTGTTAATATTTCAAACATTTTTTTAAATAGTATTTACAATCAAATAAATGCAGCCTTGTTCTCACCCCAAACTTTTGAAAATTTTTTATAAGTTCAGTGACATATTTCATTTTTGATTCAGTTCCATCATTGACAGTTCTTCATGGGATGCAAAGTTCTTCTTCCATTATTTTGAAACAGTTTTACTTCAGGTCTGTGTGACAGAATAAACTGCACACTTCATTTCGTTCATATTTACACACGCTGGTTTTATCAGCGGCACACAGTCAGGATTGTGAGGTCTGTGTGAGTGATGGGTCTTACCTCTCTGTCTGCAAACATCCATCCTTCATCCATCACTTTCCCCATCCACCTGTATCAGAGAGCGAAGGAAGGAAAGCTCATGCAGAGTAGACGTGGAGGGGAAATCGGAAGTCGATTTGAAAGATTGAAAGATTCTCTAAACTATCTGAAATGTTGTTCATCATCTTCTGTGCCGTCAGCTGAATCAAAGTGTCTCGACTCTCAGGACTTTTGCGTTTGTTGTTGAGTGATTCTGTAATTGTAGGTACATTTGATGTCAAAAGTAATTATCATATATATATATATATATATATATATATATATATATATATATATATATATATATATATCCATGACAAAGTAATGTCAAAAGTAATTATCATATGTATATATATTTATCCATGACAAAGAGTAACAAATTAATAATATAAATAATAGTATTTATTTATTTATTATAATTATTATTATTTATATTTTTGTGTTGTTTTTGAAAATCATGAGTACTTGTTCTATTTAATCAGTGTCAATTCTAAACCGGAAATGTGTTATGGAAGCATAATGTTATTCAAGATGGAAGGGAAAAGCATCAATAAGTAACTGATTAATACAAAACTGTATTCAACCTCATGCTAAACGTGCAAGTTTGTGTAATAGGTTAAATTGCTGTCACTCAACAGCCAGCAGCGTTTTTAGTCAAGCCATTTAAATGTATGTGAGCAGCTTTGTGGATCTAACGATTAATAAAGATTTATAAATAATATTTTCAAACCTTAATTAAAAGTAAGAAAAAATATACGTTTTTTTTTTTTTTTTTTTAATGTTAGGGTCAGGTGCAGGTGTGTTGAATATGATCTCTGACACAATCACTGACACCCTTCACAAGGAGTGTAAGTCACAAACAACCATTGCCAATAAGCTGGCTGTTCGCAGAGTGCTGTATCCAAGCATGTTAACAGAAGGTTGAGTGGAAACAAAGTGTGGAAGAAAAAGATGCACAACCAACCAAGAGAACTGCAACCTTATGAGGATTGTCAAGCGAAATCGATTCAAGAATTTGAGAGAACTTCAAAAGGAATGGACTGAGGCTGGGGTCAAGGCATAGAGATATGTCAAGGAATTTGGCTGCAGTTGTCGTATTCCTCTTGTTAAGCCACTCCTGAACCACATACAAAGTCAGAGATGTCTTACCTGGGCTAAGGAGAAGAAGAACTGGACTGTTGCCCAGTGGTCCAAAGTCCTCTTTTCATATGAGAGCAAGTTTTGTTTTTTATTTGGAAACCAAGGTCCTAGAGTCTGGAGGAAGGCTGGAGAAGCTCATAGCCCAATTAACTTGAAGTCCAGTGTTAAGTTTCCACAGTCTGTGATGATTTTGAGTGCAATGTCATCTGCTGGTTTTGGTTCATTGTGTTTTTTGGAAACCAAAGTCACTGCACCCGTTTACGAGGAAATCTTGGAGCACTTCATGCTTCTTTCTGCTGATCAGCTTTTTGAAGATGCTGATTTTCC